>NC_054606.1:19139676-19404676 GCF_004785595.1 Juglans microcarpa x Juglans regia
ACGTTAGTAGAAATTTCGACAGTACCTCCCATAGTTCTCTAAGTATACATGATCAAATAGAAAGATTGTGACCCTACGAACAGTATACCCGAAGAATAGTAGAGGAAGACACTGAAACTTCATATTAAACGTGGAAAGTAGGAGTAACAAAAATGTGCAATACAGATAATATAATCCCAAACTATCCACACTGGACAATTCATGAATTAGTGGACATATAAATGTACACTAATTCCCAAATGGATCTAAACTTATTTATGTAATGTCACATGCATCTATCAAAAAACACTACAAACAATATCTTCATGTTTTGTGTTTAGATTGTCAAACAAATAGTATTGCATGTTATATTATTAAACTAGAGAGAGATGGAAGAATATATTCACAAGTTTCGTATCATGAGTAGATATGAGGGAGAATGATCTTGAAGAAATGTCTATATTTTAGTCTAATTGCTTAACTGTCATAGACTCACCAGTCCTAACACTTGTTATTATAATTGTTATATATAATTTTAAAGGTTATTATATAATTTTAATTATTATCATTCCTAAATTATTATTTTAATTGTTGTACTTAATTGTTATGAGTTATTTATTTATATAGACAATAAGCATATAATTTTTATATAAACATTTATTTTATCCTTATTTACTTACTCTCTAGTTTATTTTAAATAAATATATTTATTTATTCCAACTCTACTTATTTGGTAGGTTCAAGGCTTTTTTATTAAAGAGTATTTGACTTTCTTTCTTTATATATATATTTAATAATATAATGGTTTGGAACCTCACAATGGTAAGGATATTTAATGGACGGTTTATTAATAATAGTTATTATATGTATATTATACTTTATATATTGTTAAGTTATATACATTTTTAATTGTTATTTTTTTAAAAATTAAGTTTTATACTCATCTTATTCCTAAAGTATCATTAATTTTAATTGTTATACTTAATACCTGTAATTAATAATTACTAATTATTATTATTATTATTCCTAAAGTCGTATCATTTTAATTTTTATGCTTAACTGAGTGAGTTATTTATATTTAATAAGTAATTATTAATTATAGTTATTGTATGTATATATTATACTTTATATATAGTTAAGTTATAGTAATTTTTTTTATTTTTTAAAATTAAGTTTTATATTATTGTTATAATTTGAATAATAATGATTATTCTAACGTGTATTAACAAAACCCAAAGACAATATATTTCTAACCATGTAAACATATTCAAACAAAATTCACAAACAATAACACAATATTTCAAATCCGTATCACAACATATTCACAATATTCTCACAACAATATTTATACACATATTAATTCATCAATGAATAGCATGCATAAACTCACAAACTATTCACAAACTATACAAACAATAATCACAATATTTATGCAATGTCACACCATATCTATCAAATTCACACTACAAACAATATGTCCATGTTGTTTGAATTAACAATATCACTTTCTAGTAGTATTATATTGTTAAACTAGAGAGAGATGAAAGATTATGTGAAACAGTTTCCTATCAGTACACAGCGAGAGAGAATGATCTTGAATAAATGTCCCAAGGCCGGAGAGACTTTGAGAGTCAAGCAATTTGACCGACATTTCTTCAAGATCATTCTTCCACGGGGTGTACACGACACGAAACTTGTTCACATATTCTTTCATCTCTCTCTAGTTTAACAATATAATACAATACGAAGATGACATTGTTAATTTATAAAAGAAATAAAAACTAATAGTTATGGAATCAAAAGTTCAGATTTCTCAACAGCCAACAAAGGTTTTTATAGTGATTTAAGATTGGTTAGGGCTATCCTATACGAAATAATTTAATTGTTATATAATTGTTATTATAATTGTTATACTTAATTTGAAACATTATTATATAATTTTAATTATTATCATTCCTAAAGTATGATTTTAATTGTTATACTTAATTTCAAAGGTTATTATATTATTTTAATTATTATCATTCTTAAAGTATCATTTTAATTGTTATACTTAATTTTAAAGCTTATTATATTATTTTAATTATTATCATTCCTAAAGTATCATTTTAATTGTTATACTTAATTTTAAAGCTTATTATATTATTTTAATTATTATCATTCTTAAAGTATCATTTTAATTGTTATACTTAATTTTAAAGCTTATTATATTATTTTAATTATTATCATTCCTAAAGTATCATTTTAATTGTTATACTTAATTTGAAAACTTATTATATAATTTTAATTATTATCATTCCTAAAGTATCATTTTAATTGTTATACTTAATTTCAAAGGTTATTATACAATTTTTATTATTATCATTCCTAAAGTATCATTTTAATTGTTATACTTAATTTGAAAGCTTATTATATAATTTTAATTATTATCATTCCTAAATATTAAGTCTCATATTAAATGTATATTAAATTCTCAATTTTTACATAAATCTAAGCATATAAACATATTCAACTAAAATTCACAAACAATAATCACAATATTTCAAATTCATATCACAACAACAGCAACAATATTCTCACAACAATATTTCTACACAAATTAATTCATAAATGAATGTCATAAAGTCACAAACTATCCAAACAAATCATAATGTGGCGTTCACGACCCCCATGTAAGGAGACACGGGAATCGAGACACCGGGATGATGACAACAGGGTCACACATCCCAACGTTAGTGCCAAGTGTGTGTACATGCAACAGTGTACAAAAACAACGCAGCGGATAATTAATACAACTAAGTACCAGAATTGTTAATACAATTTAAACAATCAGTAAAAATGTTTAAAAATTATAAAGTCATCCAAAATAAATATTTTACAAGTCTCAAACCAAAATGAGTGATCCCAGATCACTCCTTGGGCGGAGCTGAATCCTCAAGCTCACTCTCAGCCTCATTGCATCAAAATCTGCGTTACCACAAAATGGTACCGCAGATAAGTATAGACCAAACAATTACGAGATAAAAAATACATTAATGCGACCAACATGCATGCATATGATGAAATATGCATTAGATCCAAAAATACTATTTTCTTCGAAAATAGATATTTTCAACACACGCCAAAATCCCATTTTGGCCCAAAAATAATACTCCGTCATTTTTTCAGAAAATGACCCAAGTCAATAAAACATCATTTCCCCAGAAAATGAATCACATAAAATCATTTTAATCAACACACGCTATTTTCCCATAAAGCAACCCATTATTCCATTAACCAATGCACCATGATCTCCCCTAGGGATCATCCGCACGTCCTGGCTTCGTAGCGATACTCATTTCCGCGCCCAGCGCGTTCATGGCCAAGCACCCACTACGCAACGAGCGATGCCCAGTTCCGCGCCCAGCGTGTTCGTGGCCAAGCATCCTCTAGCCCCCGCCAGCAGAAGGGCCACGGAGTCGGCACGAGACCATCTCGTCCGATCCCGTTGTCGCCTAGCGACAACCCAGGGGACGTCACTCAGTATATTCCGCTCCCAAGTGACCAGAGAAGCCCTACCGAGATAATACCCCATTTTGGCTTGGGGTCGTGATACACACGCACCTAAAATCCTTTAATACATGAAAATCCAATTTTCATAAAACACATGAACATGAATGCATGTACACGAAAACCCAGTTTCCTTTAAAAACATGATCATGCGTGCAATATGCCATGTACATGAACAACACCAAAACCAACAACCAACAATTCACAATACCAACCAAACACACAACTCCGTCCACAATCCATCCGACCCCCGAACTCCTCGGACTCAGTCCGGCATGTCCAACCAGATCACAATAATATGAGTTAGTGCAAAAATATATTTAAATCAAAATAGTTATTTGGAAAAATACTTACAGTGCTATATAATAATTTTCGAAGGATCACGGTGGTGCAAAAGGTGGTGGCTCAGTAACGAAACAGTGTAAAATACATTGTGGCCGTGGGTCTCAAATACCCACTTTTGAATGGGGACAAACTAAGACCCGAAATTGATAGGGTAGGGCTTAGAGAGGTCGATGAAGCCAATGGTGGTGGTAGTTGGCCGTGGGTGGCGGCGCAAATGATGGTTTTAGGTCAAAAATACCCAAATTGGAAATGGGGTTGGATGTGCTTCACCGGTGACGGATCGGAGCTGGGGTTGGGTCCATTGGGTTGCTAGGAGGTCGAGGATGAAGTGGTGAAGAAATTGTGGTCCGAGGTGGGGCGACGGAGGCGCTGGAGTGAAAAGAGCGTCACGGCTGGGTGTAGTGCGTGGGGGCTGTCGGCGGCGCGAGGGAGGCTGCAACTGGAGGGAAGTGGTCGCCAGAGGGAGGGGTGGTGCCGGCCACGGTGGCGCGGCGGCGTTGGGCTGGGGAAGAGAAGAAAACGGGCGGAGGGGAGAGGTGCAGCGTGCGCGGGAGAGGGAGAGAGGAGAGAAGAAAAAGAAAAGAAGAAGAAAGAAAAAGAGAAGGAAAAGAAAAAGAAAAAGGAAAAAGAAAAAAACAGAGGGAAAGAAATGAGGTCTAATCCTCACATCTTGGGTCACAAAAATGATCCAAAGAAAAAGATTTTAAAACAGCAAGTCAATTAAAATAATTTAAACGTAATGATAAAATGAAGATAAAATAATTAAATCTAACAATCAATTAATTTAAAATAAAGAACAATTTAAATGCATCACAATAATAAATATTAAGAAAACATATTAAATTTAATTTTCACAATTTAAAGATCATAAAAATAAGCCATTTAAAATATCTGATAATTTTAAAGCAAGAGAATAAATTTTTGAATTATTAAAATAATCATTCAATAAAAATATACTAAAATACGGGGTGTTACACATAATATTTCAAGAGTAAGCATAAAATGACAACATGTATAAACATATTCCTCAACTTGAGAAAGATAACTAGCACTCACAAATTCTTCAAAACCAAAAAATATTATATCAAAATTTTCATATAATTCCTAAACTTAAACACAATATATTTTTACCCATGTAAACGTATTCAAACAAAATTCACAAACAAACATCACAATATTTCAAATCCATATCACAACATATTCACAATATTCTCACAACAATATTTCTACACATATTAATTCATCAATAATACTATAAACTCACAAAGTATTCACAAACTATACAAACAATAATCATAATATTTCAAAAGTACTCAACTCTCACTCTAACACTCTCTCACTCTAACCCACGTGATCTCTCTCTCACTCAACTCTCTCTCACTCTACCCCTTTCTCTCTCTAACCTTGATCTCTCTTGCATCTCTCTCTTGTGCGCACGGGAGAAGTAGCAGAAATGAGGCTGCTGCCTCCCTTACTTGTATTAGTTGGAAGCGAAAATATTTAGACGAAACGTTAGAACATTTAAGTTATATGTTCGAACGTGATATTATCTCGCCCAATTTTTAGATGACATTTGAACGTTAAAAAACACGGATATATTTTCTAGAAAAAACGTTCGGACGTTTTCTATAAACGTTCGAACGTATCTTACTATAACAACGCCAAAAATCTAACAGAAAATTTTCCGCACTTTCATTTTCATGTTCGAACGATTGGAATTTTGGCGTTCAAACGTTTGTAAAATCCAGATGATTTTCATCCACTAACGTTCGAACGTAAACATTTATCGTTCGAACATTCATATCATCATAGAGGTACCTAAATCGAGCGGGAAATTTCCCGCACTTTTATTTTCATGTTCGAACGTTAATAAATTTGGCGTTCGAATGTTTATAAATTTCCAGTTATTCTTATCGACAAACGTTCGAACGTAACATTGTAACGTCCGAACGTTCAAATCTCACTTGGACGAATAGTATATATACTATGATCTATATACTATGATGTATAGTATATATATCATAATATATATATATATATATATTGTGATAGCATAATACTTTAAATGAAAACATAATATGATAGTATATATATATATATAGTAAGTATAGTTTATACATATAATACTATGCTATATATAGTATATATAGTATAGTATATATCTATAATACTATATATATATAATACACTATATATATATCCTAAACTTATAATTATATATATACACTATATATATAATGCACTATATATATACTATATAGTAATGATTTTCTGGAATCACATCATCTGAGGGTCATAATTTGTATGACTTTCAACTTCATCCAAATATATGACTTTCAATTAACACCTATATCGATGAACACCTATATCGATATCTGAAGATATGTACGGCTCACTTCATAGCCACAAATGCAACAACTGAAAGTACGCAACTACAACGTGATTACTGAGCTAGCTAGCTAGTCAGTCCTCTATATATTTTTATTACTTGTAACACAATGATGGAGGATGTTTGAACATTACTTTAAAAACAAAAGGGATCGATCCTCCCACTAAAACTGCCTTGCTATTTACTGATCCAATGGCCAGTCCTTTTTTTATCTCCCTCTATATGAAAAAAGTATTATACTTTATATATAGTTAAGTTATATAAATTTTTTTCTTTTTTTTAAGATTAAGTTTTATATAATACTTATAATTTGAATAATAATCATATTATAGTCAATATTTTGGAAAATAAATCGAAAAACGTTCGAACGTACTAAGAATTACGTTTGAACGTAACGTGTATATATGCCCAAAACGGAATGGCGAAATGTCATTTTCACCGTTACTAACTTCGTTTCTGTTTGCACCCGCCACTCCTCCGTCGCCGCCGTCATCAAACTCTGCCACAACCGTCACTAAAAGGTAGGCATTCATCTTTTAATCAAATAACATGTATTTTATTTGAGATTTGGGTTTGGTTTTGTCTAAAATGGGTCAAGTGGTGGCCGAATGTTTAACTCAATTTTCTGGCCACCATGACTTGCCATTGGCCAAATAGTTACCGTAGAAAAGTTTCTTGAAGTGTATACTTCATTTCTACGGTAGCATTTCGGCATTTAGAACCATGTAGATTGATTTTGGAGATTTCAATAATGGCTGAGTTGACGCAACCATTCTGTGTCATAACGTTTGAACGTTTCACCAAGACGTTCGAACATACGATGTTTCAATTACATAGCCGTTAAGGCTTCTACGTTCGAACGTGTATTGTTTTACATTCGAACGTTAGTTTTTCGTAAAATTTACGTTCGAACTTTACATATAACGTCCGAACGTACTATTTTTTAAATTTATTTATGTCTCAACGTTCAGACGTGCATCCTTTACGTTCGAACATAAAACTCATACGTTCGAACGTATAACGTAAACGTCCAAACGTATGTTAGTTAAATTTATTTACTGCTTACGTTCAAACGTGTATGTTATACGTTCGCACGTATGTGTTTAACGTGCGAACGTATAGGATGAAAGTCCGAACGTAAATTAATTAACACTGTTTTATGTGCGAACGTAAATGACACATGTCCGAACGTTTTATCTGAACGTTTGAACGTTATTTTGATATGTTCGAATGTTAATGCAGACCAGCTTAAAATTAACACAAAAAATGCATCAATGTAAATAATTTTTTTTCTTTTTCTAGTTTCAGAATATGGCTCATCCTCTGCATACTAGGAAACAAGGGAGAGAAAGAGCCACTCAGGACACTGCTCGTATCGGGACTCGTACTGTTATGGTAGAGTGAGAAGTCCTGATTAATGAGTTCGACGAACTCTTATGGGAGCAGACGAATCTGAGAGATGTTTTCATCAGTAGAGGCTGGGGAAATATCTGCATATTGAGGGGAAGGTATACCCTAAATGGTTCAGGAGTTCTATATGGGGATGTGTGCCATGCCTCAGGACACATCCTCTCACATCGTGACTGTACGCGGTGTTTCCATTGAGATTTCACCAGATGTCATCGCCGAACACCTTGGGATTCGTCGAGGAGTTGAGACATCTGCACATGCTACATCCCGTGAGGATGTAGCCACTTCTGCATCATTTACTGGCCACCCATTTGAGCCAGCATCAGCCAGAGATGCAGACCGATCAGAGGCCGAGGATACTGGCCTCGAGGCTCGAGATGATGACCGAGACGAGGATTTCCACATCCTCACCGGAGGGACCTCATTCAGATCGAGAGGAAGAACGCATTCAATCAGAACCATCTGCTACCTTTCTTCCGCATGTTGCATCTTATTGTTGCAACAAATGTGGATCCTATGGCACATAAAACTACATTTAGTCGGCTTCGGGCATAATTTTTGATACGAGTGGCTCGTGGAGATCCCATAGATTTTCCACTTCACATCTTTGAGAGGATCCGTTACGAGGCGAGCATCGTCTCCACGGATAATTTTCCATACGGTGTCCTGATCAGCTGGCTATTACTTGCACGAGGAGTGCCAACTTAGCTAGAGGAGCGGGTGAAAGATCATATGAGCCCCCTCGACATGACCACGCATCGACGTAGCATTGGACATGCTATGGGACGTCAGCCACCCCCTATAGAGGATCTAGTTCCTCCGACGCAGCCTGAGCCAGGTCATGTGGGGAGTAGTAGTCAGCAGCCGCCGAGTACATCTGCGGGAGATGCGCGGCCTGCTTGGGTTAATGCGGTGATTTCACAGCTGACTGCGCATATCGATCATAAGATCGATCGATCGCTCGCGGCTATAGAGGCATCTGTATCTGAGATCGCCCATCGTGTAGGTATCCTCAACGACAAGGTTGATACCTTGACTGAGGAGGTACGGAGTTCAAATTTCGCGAACAACACTATCATCTGAGTGTTGTTTAAAAAATTCGATCATATTTTGTATTTTACTTTTATTATTTGTAAAGAAAAATATTATTTAATATGTAACACCCCGTATTTTAGTATATTTTTATTGAATGATTATTTTTATTAATTCAAAAATTTATTCTCTTATTTTAAAATTGTTGGATTTTTAGTGGGTTTAATTTTATGATTTTTAAATTTACGAAAATTAAATTTGATATGTTTCTTAATATTAATTATTGTTATGTATTTATATTGTTCTTCTTTTTAAATTAATTGATTGTTGGATTTAAATATTTTATTTTCAATCTATCATTACGTTTAAATTATTTTAATTGAGATGCTGTTTTAAAATCTTTTTCGTTGGATCATTTTTGTGACCCAAGATGTGAGGATTAGACCTCATTTCTTTCCCTCCATTTTTCTTTTTTCCATTTTCTTTTCTTCTTCTTCTTCTTTTTTTCTTCTTTCTTTTTTTTTCTTTTCTCTCCTTCTCTCTCCTCTCCCCGCGCGGTTTCCCCTCCCTCCTCGTGGGTTCTCTTCTTCTCCCCAGCCCGCCGCCGCCGCACCACCGTGGCCGGCACCGCCCACCCTTCAGCTCCCCCTCCCTTCGGAGACCACCCCCCCCCCAGTTTCAACCTCCCTCGTGCCGCCGTTAGCCACCACGATCTCCTCAAAGCCGCGGCCTTCTCTTCGCTCCAGCGCTGCCTTCACGCCACCTCCGGCCACCATCTCTTCACCACTTCATCCTTGACCTCCTAGCAACCTAACCCACCCATCCCCAGCTCCGATCCATCACCAGTGAAGTACATCCAACTCCATTTCCGTTTTGGACATTTTTGGCCTAAAACCGCCTCCTACACCGCCACCCATTGCAAACCACCACCACCACGATCTTCACCGACACCTCTAAGCCCTACCCTATCAATTTCGGGTCTTGATTTGTCTCCGTTCAAAAGTGAGTTTTTGAGACCCACGGCCCAGTGTATTTTGCACTGTTTCGTTGCTATGCCGCCACTTCTTGTAGCTCCGTGATCCTTCGAAAATTATTATATAGCATTCTAAGTATTTTCCCAAAGAATTTTCGTGATTTAAATGTATTTTTACATTAACTCATTTTATCTGTGAACTAGTTGGTTATGCCGAACTAAGTCCGAGGAGTTCGGGAGTCGGATAGATTGTGGACAGAGTTGTTGTGTGTTTGGTTTGCATTGTTGGTTGTTATTATGACGTTGTTCATGTATATGGCATATTGCACGCATGATCATTTTGTAAATGAAACTGGGTTTTCGTGTACATACATTCAAGTTCATGTGTTTATTGAAAATTGGATTTTCATGTGTTTATTTGAAAATTAGATTTTCATGAGAAATGATTTTGAGTGTGTTTGAAACGACTGGATTGACTGGTTTGAGAAAAATGAAAAGAGACTGTAGGGATGGTGGTAAGCAGGGATGGTGGTAGAGTCCTGCCTACGGTGCACGCGGTAGGGATGGTGGTAAGAAGGGATGGTGGTTGTGTCCCGCCTGTGATTCCAGCCTACGGTGCTTGCGATAGGGATGGTGGTAAGCAGGGATGGTGGTATAGTCCCACCTGTGATTCCCGCCTACAGTGCTCTGATAAGTATTCATTGTGTGGAAAGGAACTATAGGGATGGTGGTAGAGTCCCGCCTGCGATTCCCGCCTACGGTGCACGGGGTAGAGATGTTGGTAAGCAAGGATGGTGGTTGTGTCCCGCCTGTGATTTCTGCCTACGGTGCACGCAGTAGGGATGGTGGTGCGATTCCCACCTATAGTGTCCGATAAATGGTTAATTTTTGTGTGAATCATTTTCTAGGAAAATGACGGATTATATTTTTGGGCCAAATTGGGATTTTGGCGTGTGGAAAATAATCATTTTTGGATTAAAAAAAATGAGGTTTTGGGATCTATTTGTTGGTTGCATTAATGCGTTTTTATCCCAAGGGTTATTTGGATTATTACTTACCTGTGGTACCATTTTATGGTATCGTAGATTTTGATGCAGATGTGGATGACGAGCCTAAAGGTTGGCTCCGTTGGAGGAGTGATCTGGGATTGCTCCCGTATATCGAGATTTGTTTTATCAATTATTATGTATTTGTCTTTGTAATATATTTTAGGATGACTGTATAACTTTTTAAAGATGATTTGTTTTGAATATTTGTATTTAAACTTCTGGTATTTAGATGACTTAGTTATATTATCCACTGCGATTTTTATTGTGCACTTTTGCATGTTGCACACACTTGAGCACATTTCGTTGGGATGTGTGACCCGTGTTATCATCATCCTGACGTCACAATTCTCGTGTTTTTGTACGTGGGGGTCGGGGCGTCACATAATATTTCTATAGTTTTTCACCATTCAATTCTCAATCTTATATAATGTTATATTTTCCATCTTTAATTCTAAATCACTGTACTTCAAATATATATAAACATAAATAAATATATTACAAATTGTGTATATATAAATATATACAAGTCAATTATATAGACTTGTTCACAAATTATGCACTATAAAAACTAAATAATTTTTAAATTAGAGCAATATTTAATTAAAATTGGTGCCAATGTTCAAATGTTAGTAATTAACGTTCGCATGTTGCTGCAAAACATTTTACGTTCGAATGTTAATTACTAACGTTTGAACGTTGGCGCCAAAACATTTTACGTTCGCACATAAGTAGCCACAATGTTTGAACGTAAAATTTCCATACGTTGGAACGTAAAAAAAATCTTATCTGTCTTTAGTGACGGTTTCTAGAAATCATCACGGAAAAAGATTTTTAGTGACGATTTGGAGACTGTCACAATTTTCCAACCGTCACTAAAAAGCAATTGTGTTGTAATGCATATATAACCGTCGAGTGAGACATATATATATATTAGCTATGATAATGGCTGCAACAGTGTAGTTGGCGTTGGCCATTGTATATCGACGCATTCCGAGCTGCATTATACTCCTTATATTTAATTTATACAAGTAAAAGGGTATAAGGGTTTGCTCAACTTATACGTATATCTTCTTTCTTTTATCTACCTAATCTATATATATATATATACACACACACACACTAGTGAACGGTCCTGGTGCGTTAGCCCTAGGGTGCACCTGACATAATATTTTAAATAAAAAAAAAAGTGAAAAAGTCAGTAGCTTATTTGTCTATGAAAAAACAATACAAGGTTAAAAAAAGGCAAAAAGTCAAGATAAAAAAAAAATCTAAACTTCAGTAAAGTATGAGCATTAGTTTGCATCCATATTGAATTATCTATTTACTAAAATTGAAACAAAAAGTAAGAAAAATGAGTACACTGTCGGAACAAAAATGACATGAAAATAAGATATCAATTCATGCGTGCCGCGAGGCTATTAAGGGCCTTTTGGTAAAATTTGATCTTCCATTAAATTCTACAAGGGGGCTACACGTCAAATGGTCAAGGGTTTTAAAGGCCTTTTAGTAAAACAAAACTTAACCAAAAAAAAAAAGTTAATGAAAAAATAACAAAAGTTATTATTCACAATTAAATAATTACTTATTATAATAGAGTAGATATATACACACATATATATTCCATTTGCCCACATATCATGGCATTAATGCCCTATTTAATATAAAACTGACGCCATCTTGATTGGGGGAAAATTACACTAAGAGTCAGTTTGGCTGTGAAGAAAACACACACACACACACATATATATATAGGAAATTAACAAGAAAAATCCACATTAATCTAGTTTGGTTGAATCGAACCAAGCAGTTTACTTTTCTTTTCTTTTTTTCCTGTAATATGCAACCAAATTTCAGAAAAGTATCGACGAACCAAAAAGGAATAATTAATAGTAGACAAGAGAAACACATTAAAATAATTAAAACTGATCGAAGAAAGAAAATAAAAGCTGCATTAGAAAAATAAATAAGGTCAAGCCAAATTAAGCTAAGCATCGAGAAAGAAAAGGAAGTAAGAAAGAAAATAGAAGCGCACAGTTGGAATTGATGCTGATCATGAGGAACAGGAAAAGGCAGCCATGCAAATGCATGCTTCAGCTAGCTGGCTCAGTTTCTTGTATTCCTGGCATTTTCTTCCTTGAGGAAATCGAGCAGGACAGTACTCTTGCATTTGGGGCATTTTGGATCAGCCAGCTCGGATAGCATGACGTACATGAGGCATCTGGGACATCCTACGAGCATCATCGATCTGGGTTCCGTGCTGCTTGGGGAGTACTGCAACGTCATAGGCTGATCTTCCGGCTCCGATGAAACGCATGAGCCTTCAAACGACATTTCCGACGAAGAAGAGGTCGAAACATTTAGAGACTTGGCAGGCGAGTGTTCCCGCCTTGGCGGCGACAAGTTCAACTTCAATTCCAGCTTTGGACCGTTGGCTCTTTTGCTCATGTTGTCGTACTAAATATATATCTGTCCGGATCGAGCAACCTTTTAATTTGTGGGTTTTGATCGTTTGTAAAATATCGACTTTTCCAGCAATGAGTAGTACTACTGATCTACAGCCATGAAAAAAGTTATAGATCAGTACGAGTAATTTATAATATATGATTGATTCTGCGGAAAGAACGATCAGTCCCTGTGAAAATCAATGAAAGTACGGCAAGCCGTAAACTGCGAAATGATTGAAACAAAAAAATAAAATGAAAGACTAATGCCTTGTAAATTTAAGGTCGCTTGCAAATTACTGTAGGATGATGAAATATCAGCAGCTGAAGCGATTGGAAAACTAGTGGGACAATTGCAAGAAGATCTGCGGCTATATTGGATCGCCTAATCAACGAAGGTTTGGCGTTGTACGCGTTGTTGACATTGGACCTGTGAATTAAGATGACTTTTTATATAGTACATTTGAGAGAGAGAGAGAATGAGTGAGAGGACTCAAGGGTTTGGATTGATGAGTTGTAGAGAAGAAATATTTAAGAACCAGCAGGAAGTCTAAAATGTCATAATGTTAATTTATTGGTAGGAGGATAAGCATGACATAAGAACTTCGTATATGCATTTTCGAAAGAATTTGTATATGAGCAGTGCTACATATACTTATAACTTTACTTACAAAACTCATTTTGTTAGTTTTCTTTTGAAATTTAAAATTTCATAATTTTCAGTATATCAATAATTGACATTTGAAAAAGTAAGTTTTTAGTAAGTTTTTCTTAAGTACATTTAGCATTTTTCTTTCTATATATGTCTATGCCTAATTTAAACAATGCAGGTGGAGAGTTAAGCCTTATCAATGAAACTCACATTGCGTTAATACAAAGAAGAAGAATCCAAAGAAGATATCAGAGTTCAGGCCTATTTCTCTTTGCAATATGATTTACAAGGTAATCTCTAGAGTTTTGACAAATCAACTAAAGAAGATACTGCCTAAGATCATCTCTCCAACTCAGAGTGCCTTTATTCCAGGAAGGTTGATTCTTGACAATGTAATAGTGGCTTATGAAGCTATGCATTCAATGAACTAGAGGATGAAGGGCAAATCCGGTTTCATAGACTTGAAGTTAGACATGAGTAAGGCCTATGATAGGGAGGAGTGAAACTTCCTTAAAGCAACTACGTCCAAGCTAGGTTTCAATCAGAGATGGATTGATTTGACTATGAGATATATCAATTCTATTTCTTATTGCATCCTATTCAATAGTTCCCTCGAGCACAATTCAAAGCATCAAGAGGGTTAAGGAAAGGTGACCCACTGTCATCCTACCTTTTTGTCTTATGTTTAGAGGCTTTGAGTGTCATTCTTAATCATGCTGAGGCCACTAATTTAATAACGGGTATTCCCACGGCTTGAGGAAAAATATGTATTAATCACTTATTTTTTACTGATGATAGCTTGTTATTTTGTAAAGCATATCCAGTAGAGTGGAGTAGAATGGATGGCCTTCTTGACTCCTATGAACAAGCCTCGGGCCAAAGGCTTCATAGAGATCAGACTTCTACTCATTTTAGCAAAAACACTTGTAGGGAAGTCAGGAGCCATATACTGAGTATTGCTAGGGTTAGATCTTCAACTTCATATGAAAAGTATCTTGTATTACCTGCACTCATTAGTAGGTCTCAATTCCAGGCTTTCAATAGCATACTGGATAGAGTAAGAAGCAATGTGAGCAACTGGAAAACTAAGATCTTATCATAGGCTAGGAAGGAGATCCTTTTGAAGGCAATGATCCAAGCTTTACCAACTTACTGCATGGGGGTTTTTAAGCTACATAGATCTCTATTGAAAAAGATCAACCAAGTCATGAGGAGCTTTTGGTAGAGTCAACAACATCATGAAAGAAAGATTCACTGGGAACTTGGCAAGGCTGGTATTGGGATTATAATTAGAGATCATGGAAGGCAAGTAATAGCAACCAAAAGAATGCAAAGAGATTTTTATTAAAACCCCTTACTGGCTGAATCATATGGAGCCTTCCAAGCTATTAGTTTTGCCTTGGAGATTGGTATAAGAAAGATTATCATTGAAGGTGATGCATTGCAGGTTGTTAGAAGCATTTTACAGCAAGAAGCTTCCTATCATAACTCGAGAGTTTTCATTTGGGACACTAAATATGTTCCATCACAGTATGAATTTTGGAAATCTAATCATATTAGAAGAGGAGCTAATGTAGTAGTTGACACTCAAGCTAAAAATGTTCTAGGAATTGATGAGGATATAATTGATTCGGAAAGTTGTCCCACTTGGATTATTTCCTTCATATGAGGAGTGATATCAATAAAGAGCCATTGTTCATTAAAAAAAAAAAACTAAAATCATTTATTTATTTATTCTGTATATTGCTATTTATTTATTATGTTGTTATATATACAAAATTATTGAGTTTATGGAGCCTAGTTTTGTTAGTGTGGAGTCGATTTGATGACTCGACCCTGCAAGGATGCTTTATAATTTTTTGGCAGGTTTTCAATGAGGCATGGGTGATGTTCGCTTCGGCTTGGGCTGAATATTTGGCACTGTTTGCGGTCAGAAAAAGTGCCAGGCAGAAAGTTCACTCGATGTTCACGTGATGGGTAGATCGAGCAAAGCTCAGGCAGATTGTTCACTAGACAGGTAGCTCGAGTGAGAATCGAACAGAGATCTTGCTCGAGGCACGCTGACACTCCATTCGAGCAAATAATGCAAAAAAGTAAAAATTAAGATTTCTGTTGTGTGACACTATAAATACGTACTTAATGAACAATTTAGTATGCCTGAGTGTTCTAAATAGTAAGATTTCACGCCATAGTATATTTTGTGATTCCTCAATATAATAAAACATTTGTAATTCTGTGAACGTAGGCACGTTGCTGAACCACGTTAATTTTGTATAGTGTGATTGATTGTTTGTTTATTCGCTTGTGTTTGCTTTCACTTGTTTTTCGTCGTTGTTTTTCACAACAACAGTCACACACATCTAGTTAGGTTGTTTTTGGGTGTAGAGAATATCTGAGATCATCTAAGATATTTTCGTAGTTATGAGAATACCCTCATTCCAAACACTCACAATTCATTTCATCCCAATTGATGGGATCTACCACTTTTGCAACTTCTCATAAAAAGTTAAACATATCTCAGCTTACTTCATATATCCAAACTCACTACTATTCATTTTTTTAAAGGAGCCACACTCTTACACAAAATTCACTCAAATATCTTAACTCACTATTATTTTTAGATATTTTAAGATACTTTTAGTATCCAAACGAAATTATACAATTTTTAAAACCAAAAAGCAGGATTACTTTACCTTAAGAGCAACCCATAAAATGATGTAAAAGTGGCGTGAATTGGCTTAGGCATCATTCAGTCATCCAGCTCTTGAGCTATATATAGTGGTTCAACATATTTGTGTTCTATTTTAGCTAGGGGTGAAAAACAGTCGGTTCGGACCAGAGAATCCGACCGGATGGGATAGAGACTGAGACCAGTCGATCTCAGTCCACGTTTTAGAGGATCGAAAAGTTTCGGTCTGGTCCCGGTCCAAGATTTTTCTAGCCCAGCCCGGACCGAATGAAAAATAAAAATAAAAAATATATTTTATACATATTATTTATATAATAATTGTACAATTTATTATGTAATTTTCATCTAACCTATTACCATTAACAATATAAAATTGTAAATATATTATTAACACTTGTTAATATTCTATAAATTAATTAATATATAATATCAATTAGCTAATTATATAAATTAATAATGTAATTTTCATCAATTATTATTATTGACCAATAAAATATTTTTTTATTGAGTTAGTTACATAATCCATATCAATAAGTCACTTAATTTTAATTTAGTATTTTAAATGAATTTTTTTTATTAGTTGATTTAAACAAATAAAAAAATAATTAGGCTAGACCGACCGGACCGATAGCTACCAATTCAGTCTGCTCCCCATGGGTGTTCGGTCCGGTCCGGAAAAATGATGGACCGAAAATGAAACATTCACTGGACCGAACTGACCGATTCGCACCCTTAATTGTAGCTCAATCATCTTTATATTTTATTATTAATTTTTCTTTCACCCAAACTGTTTCATTTCCCTGATCGGTTTTGTTTCATTGCCATTATTTATATGTATTCTTCACCCCCAAATTAATCAGCACAGCCTAAAGGCAGAGCATGTACCTCTTGCCATGTGTATTAATCTTTTTTTTCCGCATCATTCATTGCGTGCTTTGAGATTTCCTTGATCTATGATATAACTTTTTTTTCCTCTGGGCAAAATAGCAGCACAACTCTTATTATATTATATATACACCTTGCTTTGAATGTTAGTATAATTTCTTGCTTGCTTGGAAGTATTGGTTGATTGCTTTCGTTATACTTTTGAACGAAGCATGAGGCTGATTTTGTACATATTTTGATGCTTCATATTTAAAAATGAAGTTAATTTAGGTTTATGGATATGTACATGTTTTATATATTTTGGTGTATAGGTTACTAGAAATTAGGAAAATGAAAAGAGAGAGGCTACAGACCGGACGAGGTGTGAAAGCCATTTTTACACCATCTACTAATAATTTGACACGTGTTTCTCACCAAATTTACAATACATTTGGGTGTATGAAAAAAAAAATCCCGCGAGGCTCATTTCCCCTTCCCAAGTCGATCTCTCTCTCCACTCTCTCCCTTTCTACTAGCCAGACCAAACCATTTCTCTAGATCTCATTTTTGCTCTCTCTCTCTCTTAACTCAAAATCTCATTAAATCAAAATCTCTAGATCCAAGCTTTCATACTAGGTTTATGAAGAACTTAATACCCAGCCACTCTTGATGTTTTCCAAAGGGTTTTGATCCAAACCTATTAGGTAAGGGTCTTAATTCACTCCTATATTGCTATTTCATCAAGTTATTTTGGCTTAATGATTTAGGGTTATGAAAAGCAGAAATTAGGGTCCCAAAAAGAGGGAGAAGGGAGAAGAGAATAAAGAGAGAAGGGAGGAGAAGAGGAGAGGGAGAAGGGAGGACCGGAGAGGGAGGACAAATGAAGGAAGAAGGGGAGAGCCTTCGGTCGGGGGAGAAGAGAGAAGGGATTCACTAGACCGTGCTCATGAATGCTTTCCCTAAATTGCACACGTGACATGTTATGATTAGAGAGTGTAAAATTACATTTTACAGTACCCGGCCAATCCATTTTGAAGATATTTTCAAATGAAAATAAAAAATATATATTTAAAAAAAAAAAAACAATGCATTTAAAAAGTATATTAAAAAAATAAATGAAAATAAAAATATTAGATTATTATAGAAAATGAGTTGGCTAATCTAATGTGTGCTTCAAGTTTTGAATGGATAACTAAAAGTTAAAAAGTGACCCATTGGCCAAACTTTACCTATGAGTTCTGATCATCATTCATGCATACATCTTACTCAAGCTAGAAACTCTGATAAGCAACAAATTGTGACCACATTTTTCTGTGAATCTGATCGATCTTGTCATTATGAATCAGTTTCGATCCATACGTTTCTTTCATTGATTACTGTACCTATGCATGTGCATCCTACATGCAGGTGTACGTACCCATTAATATTGGGTCCTGCTGGAATTTTTTATTTCACAAAAATAAACTTGGCATATATATCATGTGGCGCTCGATCCATTTATTTTTACCACACATCGGTACAAAAATAAAAATGAATTTTTGTGATCAATTTATTGTAACCAAAAGATTTTTCACAATCAATTTTAATTGTAAATAGTCATTTTACTGAAATTAACTAGTCACAAATAAGCAGTTTTCTTGTAGTGAATTAATATATCATCATGTTCACCTACATTGTTATGCCCTTACAAATGATTTTTATCCTTGAAATGCAGTAACACATGACTTCTGAAAATCCTAGATCATCTATTCTTCTAATAAAAGCGAATAGTATTATTTGAAGGTTTTTATATCGCACAGTAACACATATTTACATACAAGACATAATTTGATTTGTAAGATTCAAATTTTAAAATTTATTTTTCAAATCGAATTATCCCACGTGAATGAATTGTGTGTTGTAAAAACTTTTAAATAGAATTACTCTGATCAATAATATATAACAAGAACAAAATTATTTAGGTGTATGAAAATCACGTGAGACTCATTTCCCCTTCCCTGATCGATCTCTCTCTCCACTCTCTCCCTCTCTGCTAGCCAGACCAAACCATTTCTCTAGATCTCATTTTCGCTCTCTCTCCCTTAACTCAAAATCTCATTAAATCAAAATCTCTAGATCCAATCTTTCATACTAGGTTTATCAAGAACTTAATACCCAGCCACTCTTGATGTTTTCCAAAGGGTTTTGATCCAAACCTATTAGGTAAGGGTCTTAATTCACTCCTATATTGTTATTTCATCAAGTTATTTTGGCTTAATGATTTAGGGTTCCGAAAACTAGAAATTAGGGTCCCAAAAAGAGGGAAAAGGGAGGAGAAGAAATGGAGGGCTTTTGTTGGGGGAGCTAAGGTGGGGGAGAGAAGGGAGAAGAGAGGGAGAATGGAGGAGAGGAGAGGGAGGATGGAGGAAGGGATAAGGGGAGAGCCTTCTGTCGGGGGAGAGGAGAGAAGGGATTCACTAGACCGTGCCTATGAATTCCTTCCCTAAATTGCATACGTGACATGTTATGATTAGAGGGTGTAAAACCGCGTTTTACAGTACCCAATCCGTTTTAAAGCTAGATATTTTCAAATGAAAATAATATATATATATTTAAAAAATATATAAAAACAATGCATTAAAAAAGAATATTAAAAAAATAAATGAAAATAAAAATATTATATTATTATAGAAAATGAGTTGACTAATCTAATGTGTGGTTCAAATTTTGAATGGATAACTAAGGTGTCGTTTGGATTCGAAGATGAGTTGAGATAAGTTTGGATGAGTTGTGAATAGTAGTGAGATGAGTTGTGAATAGTAGTGAAATTTGTGAGTTAAAGTTGATGAATAGTAGTAAATAGTAGTGAAATGAGTTGAGATGACTTGAAATGACTTCCGAATACAAACCACCCCTAAAAGTTAAAAAGTGACCTATTGGCCAAACTTTACCTAAACTTTACTTATAAGTACTGGTCATCATTCATGCATCTTACTCAAGCTAGAAACTCGGATAAGCAACAAATTGTGACCACATTTTTCTGTGAATCTAATCGATCTTTTCATTATGAATCAGTTTCGATCCATACGTATATTTCTTTCATTGATCAGTATAGTACCTATGCATGTGCATCCTGCATGCATGTGTACGTATCCATATATATATATACACACACACATGACACGTGTTTATCATGCATACCAATATTGGGTCCTGCTGGAATTTTTATTTCACAAAAATAAATTTGGCATATATATCATGATTTTAATTAATTTTAAATTTCGCACATGAATTGCTTGCTTTTCGATTTATACATAGTTATAAAATATTATAATTAGTTGTATATATATAATTATTCGTAATATTTTCTACTCCTCCTAACATGATGATAAATTATTAGGGAAATAACTGTACGTCTAACTACCAGTACACAGTCTAATAAACACTACTAATATATACGTACGTACCATGAAGATCATCCAGCTGCGAGCTGCTTTCGAGATCGAGGATTAGGAAGACGTCCAGAGCCCTAGAATCAGTACTTATAATCGAGGGGCTAGCTACTTAATTGATTTGAATATTTTACTTGATAATATATATCCGATTATTTTTTACTCTCCCTGTGTGTCTTAATTTTCTGAATTAAATTTGCTATATATATATATATATATAAATAAATAAGATCCGGCGGACTTAATTAATTATAAGAAAATCTATTCGTAACCGCGTAGGGGAACCACGGAAAACCACGGCCCACATGGTAGAATTGAAAATGACATCATTTTCTTTTTTTACCAAAATGAATTCGTTTTCCCCTCATTTCATCCATTATTTTATCTTCCCCACATGAACGATTCCCCATTTCTTCCGATCATTTCAGAGCTCTTTCATTCTCCCAAACGCACAAAGCAGAAAACACCTCATATCCAAAAATTAAAGAAGAAATTAGCGAATGAAAGAAAAAAAGAAGAATAAAAATCTAGAAAATTTCATGGCGTTTTCGGTATCAAGTGGTTCCTCGACGAAGCACAAGTGCTTTTTACTACCCATTCATCTTTTTTTTTTTCTTTTCTTCTCTCTATCTTCGATCTTCTGAAATGAGTTGTGAGCAATTTGTATATTAGTTCTCTCGCGATTTGCTAAGCCCGAGCAAACCGTCCGTAGCCCAGACCACTTTCTCTCTCTCTCTCATGTTAGGGTCTGATATTGAGAAGAGGAGAGCTGAAGATGTTTGGGTCTGAGATTCCCTGAAGGATAAGTACAAAAGTAAAAATTGAAAGACAACCATTACAAGCAGAAGATTGAGAGGAGGGGTGCGAAAATGAAAGCAAAATGAGGAGAAAAGACTTTCAGCATTTTGAAAAAAAAAATAATGCCAACGTTGGATGGGTGGTAAAACTGCTGTTATTGGATAATAGGGTATCATCACCCTAGTATGGCCAATACTTTATCTTCCAGGCTCGAGAACTCTTTATTTTCCTTTTTTCTATTTTTTTAATTTTTTTAATATATTTACTGACGTAGCAAGTGCGATTTCCCTACTAGCAACTACTGGTTGTCTATAGTAGAATTCAAATAAAATAAACACTTTTTTTTTATATATTGATGATGTGATTAGTCAATAATTATTTTATATTAAAAATAAATACAGACAATCACAGTAATAAAATACAGAATGAATATGAAAAGTGACCGCAGAGTTTCTCACGGGGCATATCGTCTTTTGCTAAAAAGTACTAGTACTAGTCATCATGTTATATTGATGAGATATTATGACCTCTGCAGGTTTTAAGCTCATTGATTTTCAGCCACTTATTTAAAAGCCACGTATCGTCTCTTGTTGAACAGTACAATGGAGTAATATTGAAACTGGATATTATATAATATTTCTATTAATATTTAAGTTGTTTGAAAATTAAGAGTGATTTATATTCGTAATTTATCTTAATTTATTTTAATTCATTTTAATTTATCTTATTATTATTTATTATTATTTATTAATTTTAATTTATAAATCTCACTAATATTTATAATCTATATTAATTCATTTCAATTCATCTTTAAATCTAAACGATACTAAAATAATAGCTCCGAGATTTATTCGTTGAAAGAAGGTCAAATTCAATTAGCAAATCCATAAGACAATTTAGGTAAATAAATATTACCATTTTTTTAACCTTTTTTGTGCTTTAAAATGAGTTTGAATTTGAAACCCATTTTTTTGGTAAATTAGTTGTTAGCTGTTCTCCATATATGGTACTGTATGAAAATTTAAAGTTGGTGTAATTATTTGGAGGGCCCTCCCATTCAATGCTCTGCTTATGGTCAGAGAATACGTTGAACCTCTGAAGATCAGCAAGAGCTTGTCGAGGAATATGCGACTTTTCTCAACATTTTGTTATTATTTTTTTATTATTACTTACAGAATATTTAAAATCACTTTATTATTCAAACATAATTTTAAAGATAGTTCTGATGCAATTTTTTTTTTTTTTTTACTTGTTGATTAAAACATTATTTTTTAAATGATGTTCTTAAAAAATTTAAAGATATGAAAAAATGAACAAAAAATTAAAAAAAGAATTTATAATTTATCCGTAGCCACCCTCGTACACCCACCACTCGGTGGGTGTAGTACGACCTCTTTGAAAAATAATCTAATATTCAAAACATCATCTCTATTGTGATCAGAAAATATAAACATATATTAAATTGTGTTTTTAAAATTTTATTTTTACATATATGTAACAAATTACCAATATTTAATTTTATATATGATAATGCTTTTATAACTTTTCGTGAAATTAAGATTATGATTAGTTTCTTATTATTTTACATAAACGTATGATACGATAGAAGAGTTTGTTGCCACTTAAAAAAACTCCTAGTTCCGCTATTGATATTAAACTTCGCGGAGCAACGACAGAAGAAGAAGAAGTCATTTGATTGAGCAAGGTTTTCTTTTCTCTTAGGAATTTTAAAGCAGACTGATTGTTACACGCCGACATCGAAGTGAATAGAACAGAGGGAGTAAAGTGTTGTGAGGAGTCAGGACTTATGGTTCCTTCAGAAGACATGTTCCTGAGATAAGTGTGATCGTGCGTGGGCTGGGATAGTGCATGGGCCATAATAAAGGTCAGATGATATGGACGTTCGTGAGCCTTGAATGGGCCAAGAAGACCTGATGCATGTTTAATTCTTGCTTTACATTTCCTTCGAGTTGTAACCAAATAACCTAAGGGTAATTTGGTCCTTTTACATTTCTAGTATATCCAGCACAGTAACGGAATGAGGAAGCATCCAGAACCTGAGAATCATTTTGTTATTTTCTGTTATCATCTATGGAGGAGCTCCCCTCGAAGAGAGCCTTATCTTTTCCTTCTCAATACATATGAAATATTCATCAGATTGTGCATTTTTCCTTAAATCCCTAGTTTGATCTATTACAAGTGGTATCCAGAGCCCCTTTCCTGCCCTGTTCACCATGGCTGAAAATACTCGTATGAAGGAATTACAGGAAGGTCTCAATGCTCAAAGAAAAACTACAAAACAACACATCAAAAATACTGATAACCAGTTTAGTACAATTGGAGTGGAGATGTTGGCTATGTGGCGTCAAATGGAGACAATGTTGAAGCAGTTTTCTGGTATGGCAGCAGATCTGCATAGTGTGAAGACAACTCTATCAAGAGATTCATCTAGCCATTCACAGAATAACCAAAGTCTGGAAAATCAAGAGTCACAACTCGTACCTCACAATACCGACATCCAGCCAAGGCC
Source organism: Juglans microcarpa x Juglans regia (assembly GCF_004785595.1). Lineage (NCBI taxonomy): Eukaryota > Viridiplantae > Streptophyta > Magnoliopsida > Fagales > Juglandaceae > Juglans > Juglans microcarpa x Juglans regia. Next base: position 19,163,805 of record NC_054606.1, read on the forward strand.
CATTCGATTGGACTTTCCAGTTTTTCACAGAGATAACCCCCATGGATGGCTATTTAAGGTAAAATATTTTTTTACCCATCATAATATCCTTCCTCAGCATAAATTACGTTTAGTATCCCTCCACATGGAAGGGAAGGCACTTGTATGGTTTCAAGACTTGGAAGAATTTGGGAGAATAAACAGTTGGGAGGCCTTTGTGAAGGCATTAATTGTCAGATTTGGTCCAACCACATATGATGACCCAATGGAACAGTTGGCTAAGTTGAGTCAGAAGGGTAGTGTGGATGATTACAAAACTAATTTTGAAGCCTTGTCTAACAGGCTGCGTGGGTTATCTGAGAATTACAAGCTTAGTTGCTTTCTCAGTGGCCTTAAGGATGATATAATGTTGTCAGTTAAGATGTTTACTCCAACTGACCTGCTTACAGCCTATGGACTTGCAAAAATACAAGTGAAAAATTTTTTTTTACAAAAGAAACCTCTATATAGAACCGTACCTTACCAAACAGCTACACAAAACACTCAACCATCCTATTTTAAACCTGCCCAACAGCCACAAACCACAGACAGCCACCAAAATCATCCCAAAGCCATTGTTCCAGTCCATAAAGTTGGTCAAACTGAGATGAGAGAGCGCAGGGCAAAAGGCCTCTGTTATTCGTGTGACTCCAAGTGGGCCCCCGGTCACAAATGTTAAGTCCAAAGCTATATTTGATTGAGGAAATTGAGGAGAATTATGAAGTGGTTGACATTGACACTAAGAAGGAAGAGGAACAGATCAGACAAGAAATCTCTAGTGCAGCTCCAGAGATCACCTTACATGCTATTATAGGGTCCTTGAACCCTAAAACTATGCGTGATGTGGGCAGAATTGGTAACCAACCAGTGACTATTCTCATTGATTCCGGAAGTACTCACAACTTCCTAGATCCTTCTTTATTGTCAAAATGTTCCCTACATGTGTTAACCAATGACAAAGTGAGGGTGAAAATTGCAAATGGAGACCAAGTTCAAAGTGAGGGCAGAATTAAAGATGTTCCAATGGTTGTCCAAGACATGAGGTTTTCTGTGGACATGTATTTGCTAGTGCTGGCTGGTTGTGATGTAGTGCTGGGTGTGTAATGGTTACAAGGGCTAGGGTCGATTTTATGGAATTTCCATAACCTCACTATGCAGTTTAACTACCAGGACACTGTGATCCTTTTAAAGGGGCTACGAGGCAGCGCTTTAATGGAAGAAGGGCCATGTAATAGAGCTACGGCTCTGAAAAAAAAGGTGTGCTTCTACAGCTCATTGAACAAGTTTCCCAAGCCCAAACACCTGCCTCTGTTCCTAAACCCATCCAGCAGCTCCTTGACCTATATCCTGACATCTCTGCCCTCCCTTCTAGCCTTCCACCAACCAGATCTCAAGACCACAGTATCACCCTATTACCTGGTACTCAACCCATCTCTGTGAGACCCTATCGTTATCCCTATTTTCAAAAAGATGAAATTGAGAAAATCATTAAAGAGCTGCTGGAATATGGAATTATTCAACCTAGTCAAAGCCTGTATTCCTCACCTGTTTTATTGGTAAGGAAGGCAGATGGCACATGGCGTTTATGTGTTGACTATCGTGCCCTCAACCATGCCACAGTGAAAGATAAATATCCAATCCCAGTGGTGGAGGAATTGATGGATGAACTACATGGTGCCAAGGTGTTTTCTAAACTCGACTTAAGGTTGGGATATCATCAAATAAGGGTGAAAGCTGAAGACATCCCTAAAACCGCATTCCGTACACACGAAGGACACTACGAATTTTTGGTGGTGCCATTCGGCTTAACCAATGCGCTTTCCACCTTCCAAAGTTTGATGAATCAGATTTTTAAACCTCATTTACGAAAGTTTATTTTGGTTTTTTTTTATGATATTTTGATCTACAGCAGGGATGAGGAGGCTCACCTACACCACCTACAGCTCACTTTTGACATTTTAAGAGACAACCAGCTTTATGCTAAGCTCAGTAAGTGCGATTTTGGTTGCATGGAAATTGCATATTTGGGCCATTTAATTTCTGGCCAAGGAGTAAGGGTAGATCCAGAGAAGATAAAGGCTATGTTGAGCTGGCCACCACGTAAATCTCTTAAAGCCTTACGCGGTTTTTTAGGCCTCACGACTATTATCGAAGGTTTGTGAAAGGATATGGAGCTATATCAGCAAAACTGACCAGCTTACTCAAAAAAGACAGTTTTATTTGGGATGAGGAAGCCCAAACAGCCTTTAACACACTCAAAACAGCTATGACTGAACCCCTAGTCTTAGCTTTGCCCAACTTTCAAAAACATTTTGTCATTGAATGTGATGCGTCGGGTGAGGCTATTGGGGCAGTACTTATGCAAACAGGGAGACTCCTCGCATTTTTTAGTCAAGCTTTAAAAGGAAGATCCTTACAACTCTCTACATATGAAAAAGAATTTCTGGCCCTAATTTTAGCAGTTCAAAAGTGGTGCCATTACCTTTTGGGCCAGCCGTTTATTATCAAAACGGATCATCAAAGTTTGAAATTCTTACTTGACCAACGAGTGGGGACAGTTATGCAGCAAAAATGGGTTGCTAAACTCATGGGATATGACTTTGTGGTTGAATACAAAAAAAGGCAAAGACAACATGGTGGCGGATGCTTTATCTAGACAAGGGATAGACTCCGAAGTTACTGTGTCTCTCATTTCTGTTCCAAATTGGGACTGGATGAATGATATCAAATCCTTGTACTCGAGTGATGATAGAATTAAGGTCCTTTTGGAGAAACACAAGCAGAACCAGTTGCAGTCTCCTTACACAGTGAAAAGTGATATCCTATTTTATAAAGGCCGAGTTTACATTCCTACAGTTCCTTCTTTTATACACAAGCTCCTGGAGTTGTTACATGGGAGTCCCTTAGGGGGTCACTTGGGTTTTGACAAGACCCTTTATAGGGTCAAGAAGGACTTTTATTGGCCTGGCCAGAAGTTGGATGTGAGAAATTTCCTAAAAGATTGTGACATTTGTCAAACTGTCAAGGTGGATAATACACTCCCTAGTGGGTTGCTCCAACCCCTACCAATCCCGTCGACACCATGGACTGACATTACTATGGATTTTGTTGAAGAATTACCTAACTTTGCTGGATTTAATACCCTATGGGTAGTTGTTGACAAGTTTACAAAATACTCCCATTTTATTCCAATTTCCCACCCATATACTGCTAAGACGATCGCCCAACTCTTCCTTAAACACATCTTCAAACTACATGGCATGCCTATTACATCAGATCGTGACCCAACATTCACTAGCAAGTTCTGGCAAGATTTTCTGTCCTTATAGGGAGTTAAGTTGGTTTTCAGCACGGCATACCATCCACAAACAGATGGCCAAACGTAAGCTGTTAACAAATGGGTGAAAAATTACTTGAGGTCCTATGTCTGTGATAGACCTAAGGAGTGGTCTAAATGGGTGCCTTTGGCAGAATGGTGCTACAATTCTAGCCAACATGCTTCGAGTAAAATAACACCATTCCAAGCATTGTATGGGTACACACCACCTAAGCTAACAAGTTATACAGCAGGCACTGTAAGATTAGAGGAGATCGAGCTTACACTGCGGGAAAGAGACCAGCTTTGGGCCCTGTTGAAGCAAAACTTGGTCAGATCCTAGGAGAGAATGAAGAAATATGCGGATAAGAACAGAAAGGAACAACATTTGGAAGTCGGTGAGTGGGTTTACCTGAAACTCCAGCCATATCGACAGTCCTCCCTTCGCAACCACCATTGTTTGAACCTTTCACCGCGATTCTACGGTCCTTTTCAAGTGATTCAGAAAGTTGGGGAAGTAGCCTACCGAATCCAACTACCCCATTCTTCTCAACTTCACGATATTTTCCACATCTCGCAATTAAAGAAGAAGTTGGGCAACCAGGTCAATATCATACCCACTCTACCACCCATGGACAAAAATGGCATAGTAAAACCAGAACCCGAAGAGATCCTCCAACACAGACTAAAGAAAGTGAGGAACTTACCCGTCGTCGAGCTCTTGGTTCGCTGGACTGGTCAGACGCAAGACGAAGCCTCCTGGGAACCATACACACAGTTGTGCACCGATTACCCACATCTTGTGATGGGGGGGAAAGTGTTACACGCCGACATCGAAGTGAATAGAATAGAGGGAGTGAAGTGTTGTGAGGAGTCGGGACTTTAGGGTTCCTTCAGAAGACATGTTCCTGAGTTAAGTGTGATCGTGCGTGGGCTGGGCTAGTGCATGGGCCATAATAAAGGTAAGATGATATGGACGTTCGTGGTCCTTGAATGGGCCAAGAAGACCTGATGCATGTTTAATTCTTGCTTTACATTTCCTTCGAGTTGTAACCAAATAACCTAAGGGTAATTTAGTCCTTTTACATTTCTAGTATATCTAGCACAGTAACGGAATGAGGAAGCATCCAGAACCTGAGAATCATTTTGTTATTTTCTGTTATCATCTATGGAGGAGCTCCCCTCGAAGAGAGCCTTATCTTTTCCTTCTCAATACATATGAAATATTCATCAGATTGTGCATTTTTCCTTAAATCCCTAGTTTGATCTATTACACTGATAATGTTGGTCATGTATGGAGGATTTTTTTAGCAAAGTTTTAAATATCCCTCTAGGTTCAATCTCTCTCATCCAATGCATAATCGTTCTGCAGCGTTGGAGTCACACCAACAAAAATTCGAAAATCTCGAATGGCAAAATCCATAATTGCCTTCCTCATTTCTCATTACTTCCTTAAGTATCAAATCCACATTACAATCTTCCAACTCCAACTAGGAAAGCAAAAAATTAGGAAAATAAACTAGGAAAGCAATAAACTCGGACGAAATAACAGAATTGACCAACAACAAAATCCGAATAATTAGACTTCTAAAAACGTAAACTTCCAAAAACTCCTCTGCATAGTCGAACATCCACATCAGCTCCGTTGATTATGGATTTAAATTAACCCCTTCCGGATTTGCCTCTACATCAATATCCGCATCAATATTTCCCTCCTGATTTGCATCAATTGCCGGCTCTCCTGAAGAACTTGACTCCGGTAAGTTTTGCTGAATGTAAGCAGCAAATAGATGTGGATGTAAGCGCTTGAGTTCCGACGCTTGCAACCAAATAGAGTCCAAATTTGGACGATTCTTCCACTGGACTAAGAACTTGTAATATCCTCCCCGACGAGTCGAAACAAATTGATGGTCAAGAATGGCAACAATCTCATCTCGTGGCGCTGTATTTTCTGGTACTCGCAAAACTGGTGTTACCTCTGGAACTGGTAATGCAGAAAATTCATTGACATCACCTTTGAATGCAGCAAGGTCTTCTATGTTAAACACATGGCTAATACCAAAATCAGAGGGTAACTCAATAACATATGCATTAGTTCCCAATTTCTTGGTAACTTTAAAAGGACCTACTCGGCGCGCATGAAGCTTGGTAAAACTCCCCGGAGGAAAATGCTCCGGCCTTAAACGAACAAGAACCATATCACCTTCGTTAAATTGCCGATCCTTACGTTTTGAGTTTGCTGAAGCTGCATAGGAATTTGTATGGAAAGTAAGGCGCCGTTTGCATTCTTCGTGAACATTTCGCATATAGCTAGAAAAATCCAAGGCAGCCTCACTTGGTCTGGGTGGTAACGGTAACGAGTTGATATCGAGTGGAGTGCTTGGTCGAAATCCATAAACCACTTCGAATGGAGCACATCCTGTTGATCTGTTAACAAAGTTATTAAAGGCAAACTCGGCATGAGGAAGTACCATATCCCAGCTGGTAACATGATCGGCGACAAGGCAGCGTAATAAATTCCCTAAACTCTTGTTAGTTACCTCGGTTTGGCCATTAGTTTGTGGATGAAATGCACTTGAAGACATCAACTTTGTCCCCATTTTTTACCACAAGGTCTTCCAAAAATAACTTACAAATTTGACATCTCTATCGGACACGATGAAAACTAGAATACCATGAAAGCGGACAACCTCCTGCAAGAATATTGCTGCAACCTTGGATGCGTTAAATGTTTTGTGACATGGAATAAAATGGGACATCTTGGAAAACCGATCTACCACCACCATAATTGAGTGTTGTTGCCGAAGAGTTTTTGGCAACCCAAGAACAAAGTCCATACTAATATGCTGCCATGGTTTGTCTGGAATGAGAAGTGACGTATAGAGTCTTGCTTGATGCTTGGTTCCCTTATTGAGTTGGCAAATTCGGCACCAATCAACCACTGTATGTACATCTCCTGAAAGGACCCACGCGGAACGCATAGGCGTGACTTGAAGAATAAAAATCCCTTGTGCAACATATAATCACTACCAAACGGGCGGCATGAGTGGATAGATCTCTCCATACATTGCCGAAATCTTCATCATTGGCATACTCTGTTTTTAGACTTTCGAATTCTGCAACATTAGTGGAAGATATTTGTAGCAAATGAGGTCTCTTGCTTAAGGAGTCAACCACCTTATTCTCAGTCCCTGACTTATGCTTAGTAACAAATTCAAATTACTGCAAATAATCCATCTAACGGGCATGTCGTGCATTCAGCTTGCTTTGAGAATTTAAATGTTTCAAAGAATCATGGTCTGTATAAAGAATAAATTCTATATGGATTAAATAGGGTCGCCAATGCTTAAGCGTTTGTATTAACGCATAAAATTCCATATCATACACCGAGTAACATCTGCGAGTGTTGTTAAACTTCTCGCTGTAAAAAGCAATGGGATGGCCTTCCTGACTCAAAACACCTATGATTCCCACTTGCGAAGCATCACAAGCTACTTCAAAAATTTTTGAAAAATCTAGCAACTTGAGCACTAGTGCTTCCCCATCTTTTCTTTAATTTCAGTGAATGCTTTGGTTGATGCGGCACTCCAAACAAATTTTTTTTTTCTTTCAAACACTAAGTGATCGGAGCCATTATAGTGCTAAAATTGCGAATAAATCGCTGATAGAAAGTGGCCAAACCATGGACGCTTCTGACTTCGAAAAAATTCTGGGGCGTTGGCCATGTCTGGACAGCGTGTACCTTTGCGGGATCGGCCTCGACTCCATTATTTGAAATGATAAAACCCAAGAACTTGGCACTATTCTTCATAAATGAGCACTTCTCCTTGTTAATAAAGAGTTGTTCAACTCTCAAGACCTTCATTACCTGCTCAACGTGGCTCAGACGATCCTACACACTTCGGCTGAAAATTAATATATCATCAAAGTACACAACAACAAATTTTCCCAAAAATGGTTTGAGAACTTGCGTCATGACACGCATGAAAGTGCGTGGCGTGTTGGTTAATCCGAAAGGCATAACTAACCATTCAAACAAACCATCTTTTGTCTTGAAAGCCGTCTTCCATTCATCACCCAACCATATACGAATTTGGTGATAACCACTCCGGAGATCGATCTTAGTGAAAATAGAAGAGCCACTTAGTAAATCCAACATGTCGTCGGGACGTGGAATGGGAAATCGGTATTTCACAGTTATTTTATTGATTGCGCGGCTATCCACACACATCCTCCAACTACCATCCTTTTTTGGCGTCAGTAAAACTAGGACAGCACAAGGGCTAAGGCTTTCTCGAGTAAACCCTTTGTCTAGCAACTGCTAAATTTGTCAGCTAAACTCTTCATTTTCTGTTGGACTCATCCGGTAATGTGGTACATTAGGCAAAGTCGAGCCAGGGATCAAGTCAATAGCATGCTGTACCTCTCTCATTGGAGGTAGTTGATTCGGCATGATATCCTGGAATTCTTCCAGCAATGCCGAGAGCTCCACTGGAACATTACCGTCCCCTTGCTTCGCCTCACGTCTGACTACCATTAAAACCAGATTGTCCTCATGCATAACTCGAGTGAATTGTCGCATCGTCAAAATTGGGCAAGCTTCATTCTTTGTCTCAAATTCTGAAACCTGTAGAGGATCCAAAACAAACTTTTTACCTTTAAAATCAAAGTAGTAAGTCTTAGCATACCCATCATAAAGAACATTCCAATCATAGAGCCATGGGCGTCCCAATAACATGTGGCAAACGGTCATAGGAATTACATTGCACCAAGCTTCATCCACATATTTTTTTCCCAATGAAAATTTAATCAAGCAACGTCGTTTCACTAGGACTGAATTAGTTTCATTAACCCAACTAATCCGATAGGGAGTGGGGTGCTTCTCTGTTTTTAGCCCCCCAAACGTTTGACAGCAGTTTCAGAAATCACATTCATACCACTCTCATTATCAATAATGACATTCAAAGCCCGACCATTATGCTCCATTCGTGTGTGAAAGATATTGGTGCGCAACCACTCGGGATCGGCTTGGAGTTCTCTTTTTGATCCCATCAATACTCTCTTGATCACGCAGCTGGGTAATTCCAACGCACCCAAATGCTCTTCTTCACTATGATTATCTTCATGGACTCCTCCCCCTCTGTGTCTTCTTCAACTTCCACTACTAGTAACTCCTTCTCACATATAAAGGCTAGTTTCTTATCTCTTGTAGGACACACGACAGCATAGTGTCCAAAGCCTTTACACTTATAACACTAGGGTCTTTCATTGGTAACTTTTATTTTTCCTTTCAAATCCCCACTCCCCGAGCCTCTAAAGTGATCTTTCGAAACTAGTGCTCTTTGGAATGGAGGTGGAGTAACACGTTCTTGTCTTGCATCTGTCGAAGTCATTTTCCTCCCGACCGTAGAACTTGTTTGTTTCTCAATATGGAGAGCCAACTGGTACGCCTCCTCTACATTGATTAAGCGAGCAGTCCACATTTCTATGCGTAACTCGCTCCGTAAGCTAGTGCGATATTGAGCTAAAGTTTGTTGTTCAGTTTCCACGATCTTGCTGCGGACAGTCAACTCATGGAAGCGGTCCGTAAATTGATCGACACTCAATGACCCCTACCTAAGCTGCAACATGTCTTTAAACATCATTTGCTCATAATCAATGGGCAAATATTTTTCCTTCAGTCGCTCCTTCATCTCCTCCCAATTGGAAACTACTGGACGTCGAGTACGGTGTAACGGCTCTTCCACACTTCCCCACCATGCTCGTGCATGCCCCTTCAATTTCATCCGAACGTAACGAACCTTCATATCCTCCGAAACAGCGAACCAATCGAAATAATCCTCGATTGTTGTTAGCCAGTCCTCAAAGGCATTGGGTTCTAACTTCCCATAAAAATCCGGCACATCGATCTTCATTCTCTTGGTCAGTTCATCAAGAGGTTGATAATCTGCACCATGTTCGGCATGTCCTCGGCGAAAGTTCCGCCTATGTCGTCGAACTCACGGCCCATGATTCTCAAGTTCCCGATATTCTTCTTCATCCCCCTCTTCCTCCGCATTTCCTTCACTGTCGTCCACTCTTCCCCCATGAACTGCTCCACACCCTCTCCGATCGAAAGGGCCATACTCCTTTCGCACGTAACGCCCATCCATAACATCAAGCTGATGATTGATTTGCTCTAAGACTGTGGCGAGTTGGTCGATTTGGTGCTGCAACTGGGGCTGGTCTGTGTTTTGGTTGATGGGATTTTGGTCATTTGGATTTGGGTTGTTTGGGTTTAGGTTGTTCGCCATGGCGTATGAAGTACCACTGCAGATTACAGGCATGAGACGAAGAACTCCATAATGAAGGAACCTTTCTTTGATGCCAAAATGATGCCTAACCTCCAGGTTCAATCTCTCATCGAACTCAAAAGTTACAAAAATTCAAAAATCTCAAATGGCAAAATCCACAATTGCCTTCCTCATTCCTCATTACTTCCTTAATTATCAAATCCACATTACAATCTTCCAACTCCAACTAGGAAAGCAAAAAACTAGGAAAATACACTAGGAAAGTAATAAACTCGTACGAAATAACAAAATTGACAAACAACAGAATTCGAATAATTAGACTTCTAAAAAACGTAAACTTCCAAAAACTCCTCTGCATAGCCGAACATCCACATCAGCTCCGTTGATTATGGATTTAAATTAACCCCTTCCGGATTTGCCTCTGCATCAATATCCGCATCAATATTTCTCTCCTGATTTGCATCAATTTTGGTGACAGTTTAATTACAAAATCGCCATGATATTCCCTTTTAATTAACATTTCGGACCCATTTTTCCTATATCGAGCGAAATTCAAAAATTGATTGATATTAATTGATATTGATCAAAGTTATCGATATTTGACCCAATACAAAATATCCACCCTTATTATATTGAATACTATTTCTGTACGATAAATTGACACGTATCAAAAGGGTACTGTTTAAAACTTGAGCGGTGCTACTCTACTGTCTGAGTAGCACTGCTCATTATTACTAATAGTGTGTTTTGTAATTTTTTTTATTTTTTTATTTATATTTTTTTAATATTTTTAAAATAAAAATATATATATATTAATACATTTAAAATCACTTTACTAAATAAAAATAAATAAATAAAATTTCAAACGGTCACATATAGCGGTAGTACTGGGGCTGAACAGCTTTTTCCTTAAAACTTTATTTTGGAGTCCTATATTTTATGATATCCAAAACTATAGCCGTACGTAAAGAAGGGGTCAGATTAAATATATACTAATAAAATAAAAAAATTAAATAAATACTGATGGACTGCTGTCTTTTCCATACATTTTCCTACGTACGTAACCGTACGCATGAAATACTGACCGTCTTTTACATAAATTTTCCTGCCGTACTACTTCTGATTTGCCTGTTTGGTCTTTCATGCGGCGTGGTAATGAAAACCTTAATACGGATAACAATTTTCACGACTAGTGATACAAATCATGCAACTTATGTATAATAGAATTTTTTTGGAGTAGTACTGTCTACAGTCATCTATAGTCATAAAAGTATATAAATATTATATAATTATTTTAAAAAAAGCATAATATTAAATATACGACGTAATATTAATGGCCTGGGACGTGAATATCGAGCAATACTATAAAAGAAGTTGCTAGCAGATCAAAAGTCAAACTTGAAGTTAAAGATCATGTGTCCTAGAAGTCGAACGTACGTAGTAATTCTATGCAGGGGCTTGTCCTTGTGATTAAATGTTATCAAGTTACAAAAGGTTTACACAAACGTAATTGACTTAATTATGTCACCTTAATTTCTTAATTGAATGGTTAGTACAGAATGAAACTAATAATATTAGAATGTAAAAGCTAGCCCTCGATAATCAATAAGTAGGGTCTAGGCACATCTAAGGAAAATTAGAAAGTACTCTCGCTAAAAAAAAAAAAAAAAAAAAAAAAAGCATGCTATATATCATATTCTCATTCTATTTTTTTAAAAATGCTATATATACGAGTTTTAAAATTTGGAGAATCGATACTGTACCAATTACACTCTTAAACTGGTACTTCTGTTTTAACGATACAGATCCAGTTTGGTCCAATTTTTCTAGTATATTATATAGTATATATATATTTTTTGAAGGTATTATATATTATATATAATATAGTGATAATATATTATAGTATATTATAATATATATTATAATTGTATTATAGACTATTGTGATATATTATAATATATAATATAATATCAGCAAAGTTCATGTTAAAATTCTTATGGATCTTTTCAAATAAATCAGATTTTATTATCTTGGAATATGAATTTTGTTATCTTGGGATACAACATTAACTAAAGTGACATACAACAAATTATTAAAAAAAAAAAAAAAAGAGAAAGGAATCTAAGGATCTTGAAAGCTGAAGGATGTACTGATTAAACGAAATCTTATTTTAGGTTAATTTGGGGTTGTTATTTCATCAGTTTGAACCCCCATATAAATATATATATATATATATATATTTATTATACAATATTAGGTTTCTTAATGTAGAGCCCAAAGTAAAAATACAAGAAAAATCATTTAAAATTAGTGATCTATATGAAAAATAATTGAGAGGTTTTATTATATAAACTTTATTGAGCAAGAAAAAACTTATTTAAGGTCTTAATTATAGCATTATATGCTTAATATAACACCAAAATATCTTGATTTTACGTGAAATTTGATAAACTAGCAATTACATAACTGTAATGAAAGATTGTCTTATCAAAGATCACTTGATAGTTTTTATGATGAAAACAAGTTCTAAATATTTTATTACAAAAATAATAATGGATAAATATTATTTCATGAAATATTGTGTCAGAGATCTAAAACATATAATAAGTTTTATTTTAATTTTATAATTTTATTTCTACATGTATGTAGCAAATTATCGAGACTTGATTTGATTTAATTTTTATGAAATTAAAATTAAGACTTATCTCTTTTTAAATCAAACGGTCGAAATATTGGTCCTCCTCGAAAAACTTGCTAGATCCGCCAATGTTGTTAGCCAATGGAAGCGAGCATGATTCGTGACAAATGGAAAAAATAAATATAAAAATCTCTTCAAATTCTAAATCTATTCCTTTTATTTCCTTGAACTCAACGAACTTACTTCGGCCTTAAGAGAGGGTCCCACGAGGACATAGTGCCGAACTTAGACTTAGCCCAATAAAAATAGGCCCAACGAGAGGGTCACAAGCCCATTACCAAAAAAGTAATGCTGAAAGAATAATCCAGGGGCATCCCAATGAGGAAGGAAGCGTCCATTCTTAACAAACGAGTGTGTTTAGATATTGAAGTGAGTTGAGTTGAGTTGAGATGATCAAATATTATTAGAATATTATTTTTTAATATTATTATTATTTTAAAATTTAAAAAAGTTGAATTGTTTATTATATTTTGTATTGGAATTTGAAAAAGTTGTAATGATGAGTTAAGATGAGTTGAAAGTAGTTTAGTAACCAAACGTACCCTAACTCGAGTATCATATACGGATCATAATCGTGTTTGCGGGTCATCTTCATATTATGTTAATTTATAGACATTTGACTATATAGATCAATTTGAATACGATTTGTTAAACTAGATGAATTAGACCTTCAAACCTTAGCACTGACTCCTTTAAATAACAGATCATGTTGTATCACCCTGTTTAATAAATAATTAAAAATAGATCAACACGACACAATTCATTTCAATTCGTTTCAGGTTAAACTCACATGCATAACTCATTTAACTTGATTAACATAATTTCACATAAAAATTAAAATATATATTTATTAGTAGCCACAATATCTTAAAAAAAAACTATTAACTAACAAAAAATATCAATATTTTTCAGATTTTAACATATAATAAAACCAATAATACAACCTAACAATTTAAATTGTAATTTTAAAATTAAATTTAAACAGATTATTACGGGTTGATTTCAAGTTAAACAGTTTAACTCGTTTATTAATCGTCTTAGCATGTCAATTTGTTTTGACCCAAATCTATTTATATGAAACTCAAACCTGCTAATTTCATGTCGTGTTCATGTTGGATTCATGAGTCATGTCACATATTGTCATCCCTACTATCATATGACATTTCTAAGAAAAGTAATGATATACTTACAATCATTTTTATAACTTTTACATAATAATGCTTTAAAACGAGATTATTTTTATAAAATAATGTTACTTTTATAATTATTTTACCAAAATATCACTTATTTAAAACAAGGTTACAAAAATTGTAATGTGTCTATCATTTTCCTTTCGGGATAATCCCCACCAAGACAATAAACAATAGAAAAAATGGAAAATGGTGAGCCCGAGACTATATATCACATTATCATCCCACTTTTATTACATTATACTTATGTGTATTGCCCATTAAAAAAAATTATTTTATCCTTGCAAATAACAAATTATTTTTCGTAGAAGGGTGATTCTCTCACCATAATTAGAGCTTTTGCTATGAAAGTTTTTTTACAAAATAATAATAATAATAATAATAATAAGAAAGAAAAAACCTCTTGCCTGTGGGGTGCAAAAGGTATTCTCACTAGAAAACCACAATAAAAGCATTCCCATCTGGATGGTTAAACTACTGTTATCTCTAAAATTTAGGAAAAAAATTTGGTAGAAGCTGAAAAATTCCCTCACATCCTATTCCCTAAATTAGGGATTTCATTTAGGGAAGTTACAGTCGTTCCCCATATTTGGAGAACAATTGTACATCCCAATCGATCATCTCTTTCATTTCTTGTTGTTGGTCCTGCGTGTTCCTATCTTCCACTCTCGATTGCCCTCGTTCGTGGACGCCCTCTCTTGCACCGTTTGCCACCATTGACGGTGGCTTTTCTTCATTGACACATTATATGTAAGTTATCTCTTCTCTCTCGCATATTCCCTCTTCTTCTCTCCATGGATGGACTTTGTCCTCTCTCACACAAATCGAACACTCTAAGCCTCTCTCCCATGGTTGAATCTGATACATTTTTGAGTTTAAATATTATTGTATTTGTCACTTTAGCCACTGAAATTTGATAACCCTAGATTTAAATTAGTGCTCTAGGGTTTGAATATTCATGGATTTGTGACCCATATTCACAGCAATTTCATGCATGTATCTGCCATGGTTTTCCTATGTGTTACCTTTTTCGACTTCTTGGTTGTATGTATCAATCGATCTACTTGGCCACTGAAATTCAAGAATCCTGCATTTTATTTGTGCTCTAGGGTTTGAATGGATAATGGATCTACGTATCATTCATGAAACACTCAATGCATGTATCTGCCATGGGTGAATCTGAGACATTGCTCTTATATGTTTGAGGAAATTATTTGTTCTTTGAGCAAATTTGAGCAATTTCGAGTATGTTTTGCATGTTGGCTTTTTGTATGATTCAAATTACACTGAAATCTGAATCTGCCATGGTTGAATGTTGGACTTGTGCTCAGTTTGGACTTATTGTATTTGGGCACTCAATACTATTATTGTGAACATAAATTTGGGCATCTTTGTTTGGATTTGGATAATTGGTTTTTGTTCTTCTTACACCTCACTTTGATTGGCTTTGTTTGGGTTGCCTTTCTTTAACTTCTGTTATCATCCAGTAGTCACCTTGTTTAGAAAATGGAGATATATAAGTTAATGAAACTTCTTGAGTTTAAAGAATTTTGATTAACTTGTCAAGAAAACTGGGAATGGATTCACTTTTTCCTGTTCTTTCAATCACCCGATTTTGTTATTATCCATTTATACAGGGCACACTCAAATCTGAATCTACCATGGTTGAATGTTGTGGAATTAGATAGTTTGGACTTGTTAGTTGTATGTATCTGGGCACTCAAAATGGAAGATTCGGATTAAAAATTTTGCAACTCTAGTTTGGATTTGGATAGTTGGTTTTTTTTTTCTTCTTTTTACTTCTCACTTTGATTGGCATTGAATGTGTTAGCTTTGTTTAGTTTCAGTTATAACTTTGTTTTACTCACCTTGTTCAGCAAATTATTAGAAATAAATAAGTATAAGTAACTGATTGAGTTTAAAGGATGTTGATTAACTTGTCAAAAAAAGGTCGACTGAGTTCATTTTGAACTATTCTTTCCTTCACCCAATTTTCATATTATTCAAAATATTTTTTCATGATTTGATTCATTAGTCTCTTTGTGTATCATTGGACTTGTGCTCTAATGCATATGCCATGGTTGAATCTGAGACATTGCACCAATTGGATTGGGGAAATTGTTTCTGCTTTGGGCAAATTATATCTATGTTATTGTGGTATTTCGTTAGTTGTATGCATGTTTGATCTTTATATGATTCAGGGCACATTGAAATCCGAATCTGCCATTGTAAAATGTTGTGGAATTGCACAGTTTAGACTTGTTTGTTGCATGTGTTTGTTGGTTTGAGCAAATTGATATTACCTTACTATTAATTGATTTGGTGGTATCTTTGCTTATTGTTCCCATGGACTGAGTTGTTGTTGGTTTGAATTACCTAGTTTGGACTAAATGAGCTACTTTATGATATTTATGTTTTTATGTTCTTATCATTTTGCATTCTGCTTAGTATTGGATTTTCCTTCTCTAACCCATCGGCTGTGAATTGCTCTGTGCTATTAGGACCTTTGCAGTGTTTGGTACTGATGAATAATTATTTCTTGTGGGGGAGGGGGGACTACATGTCTACTGTTAGGCTATGATGATGGTGTTAGTGGAGTTAATTCATAAGTGTTAGTGGGGCTCCATCGAGATGGCGGGCTAATCTTCACTCGGATGGCCACACAAAAGGCGACTGGGGTTTGGGTAAGGTTTTGCAGCCATTTGACGTTGGGCTCCTGTCTCACACATGATGTAAATTCTGGTTGCCATTCTAAACCATATTTAAAACACACAAGTGTTTAGGGAAGTGGATGGGAATGCTCTTGATCATACTCCATGTTCGAACCCTGACTATCATCACGCTCGTCCTCAATGATCATGTTATGTAGAATAACACATGCTTTCATTATATTTATTAACTCATTAACTTTGAAAATTCAGAAAGGTCCACAAACAATTTCAAATCGTTGTTGAAATACCCCGAAGGCACGCTCGACATCTTTTCTTGCGGATTCTTGTGCTGCGGCAAAGTTTTTCTTCTTATTCCCTTGGGGTGATGGAATCGTCTTTACAAAGGTTAACCATTTGGGATAAATACCATCGGCAAGATAGTACCCCATAGTGTAGTCGTTGCCATTGATTGTGTAATTGACTGAAGGAGTAAGCCCTTGAGCAAGTTCCGTGAAAATAAAAGATTTTTCTAGCACATTAATATCGTTATATGAACCAGGCATACCAAAAAATGCATGTCATATTCAAAGATCAAATGAAGCAACTACTTCTAAAATAATAGTTAGTTCATGGATGTGGCCGAAGTAAATATATTTACAGGCAGCGGGACAATTTTTCCACTTCTAATGCATGCAATCAATGCTTCCCGACATTCCTAGGAATCCTCGTTATTCACCAACAGCAAGCAATCGAGCAATATCATTAGCATTTGGAGACCGTAAATATTCATCTGAAAAAATAGTTATGATTGTCTTGTAGAATTTTTTGAGGCTCTCCATTGCGGTGCTTTCTCCAATACGTATGTATTCATCCATAAAATCTCCAATAATCCCATACTCTAGCATTCTAAGTGCTACAATTATCTTTTGAAAAGAAGATAAACTAAGTCTTCCGGCATTGTCTCTTCTCTGGATGAAGTATGGCTCGTAAGCCTCTATCTCAATTAGAATATGGAGAAATAGGGGACGACTCATTCGAAATAGATTGAAGAGATATACTGAATTTTCTGGAAAATATTCGCAAAAAAGGCACTCGTGCCCTTAAAGATGATCACGCCGAATAAACTTACGACGTTGGTGATTGCCACAATGTCTCGATGACTCTCCATTAGCCTCGACATTAAGAACACCATCTAACTCATCATTAGATAACAAGTATGTGAACAATTTGCGAAAGAAAGAACGAGCCATTTGATGAAAGGAGTTGGAGATGAGGCTTGGGTTTTTTAGAATGTGAATGCAAGCAGAATGCATATTTATAGAGGAAAAAATTACAGTTATATATAAAACATAAAATGTTACTGTTGGAGAAAAAATAAAAAAAAGTTACCGTTGGAAAAATGACAAAACTTGTTACCATTAGAGGCAGAAATTCAAAATGTTACCGTTGTACTATTTTGCAAAAAATTTTATCATTAATACGCGGATAGGTATTATCGTTAGAGAAACTGAAAAAAATATTACCATTATATGAAAATGAAAAAAATGTTATCCTTAGACAAATGCAAATCAAATATTACTCAAATATATACGGACAAAATCATTTTAAAAAATACTATCGCGTTGGAAA
Source organism: Juglans microcarpa x Juglans regia (assembly GCF_004785595.1). Lineage (NCBI taxonomy): Eukaryota > Viridiplantae > Streptophyta > Magnoliopsida > Fagales > Juglandaceae > Juglans > Juglans microcarpa x Juglans regia. Next base: position 19,181,600 of record NC_054606.1, read on the forward strand.
ATACACATTAAAAAAAATTATTATTTTTAATACCGATGTTGAATTGAAAAATAATACTGTATCCGGGAAAAAAATCGTATAAGTATTTATAAAATGTGATATTTGAAAATAAGAGAATAAGACAAAGAGAGTTAGTGGTTAAGAATGGAAATGGAAGTGAGAGAAAAAAAATAATAAAAAAAAAGAATATTATTTCAATAGAATAGAAATATGATAGGGAATGAGATATAAAAAGGTTTTTTAAAGATGAATAAAATTTAGGATAAAATTTTAAACTATAGGAGTGTTCTTTTTAGTTAAAATTTTGGAAAAAATTTAAGAAACCAGTTGAAAATGCTCTAAAGAGGACATTACGCCCAACCGCAAACATCCCACGAGCATGCAGCGTTCAAAACAACAAAACCAGGAGATTTGCACCACCAATATTTATTTCTCAAAGACCAAACTTTCTAAAACATAATGCTCTTTGGTTTATTAAAGATTCAATTACCGTGATATTTACATCTTGGACCAAGCCTGATATTTACATCCGCTGCCAAAAATGCTCGTACAAAGTGGCATATGTAATCCTTCTAGCTTGCCGGGATCCTCCCAACCAAGATAGAAACAAAGCTAGCACAGTCAAAATAATAAAAAGCACATATGCTCGCCAATGGTTGATTGTTCTAGGATAGAATATACCCAACAGGCATTTTGGCGGCTGCTGCTCTTGGTTTGGATGTTCATCTTTCTCTACTAAGTAGTTATAGACAGTTTCGCCACTTTCCCGTGATTCTGGTCCCTCTGCAGCAAATTCCTTTGCTTCTTTCAGTCTTAATTTGATTCTGCGATTTGCCGTGCCTTGTAAAGGGGGCACCCATGAAGTCGTTTCTTGAATTGGTTGTTGAGTTTCTCTCTCAGCCTCAGACACATGATCAGTCACTGTTGGAAGGAATAGAGGAGAAAAAGATAGCGACGATTCATCCAGCTTAATGATGTCGTCTTTAAGTATCTCTGCATAAAAATCTTCTTCAATGCCAATTTCCTATAATGCAAGCAAGAATAGAATGGATTAGAAGTCTTATAAGTCTTTTAGAAGTCTTCAACAATGCAAATGGCCCAAATGAAACCTACCTTCTGTTGACTGGAACTTTCTGCCATTGTAACCTCATTTGTTAGTTTCTGATCAGATTCAGACGTGGAATCAATTTGATCAAGGGAATAAGAATCATGACTGCTACCAACTGCCTTGTCCCCCTCAGATAATCCCGACTGTTCAATGCCAACATCAGCGACTGCACAAGGCAAATCCAACGAATTCCTTTGAGTTGAGGAAGCTTGGTTTGTAGAATCAGTTGGACGGAACTCAAGGTTCTTCCGGAGACGACAAACAACAAAAGAATCCTGCATGCACATCCAGAAAAGAATCCAACAAAATCCTCGTAAACTTTGACTAGAAAGAACCTCACCAAGTTTAAGCACAAACATCTTACAATTAACTAATGCTGGTTCACTGAAATTGCATGTTTCATAAGGTACCATTTCCAATCAAAATCTACCTGCAGCAAGGACAATAAGTACGCAACCAAGCAACAATTAAATCCATGCTGCTTATATTTTTCCGGGAGGATATGAACTAGAAAAATATATATAACACAAAATTCTAATTCCCAGTGATTCCAAAACATGTCAGAAAACAGTATGATTTACTCTCTATTATAAAGAGGGGCAGAGATGTGAAGGAACTGCCTCTCCTTTTGGATGTTTGGTTGCCGGGGAAAGAAAGGGAAGATGGTGGATTGGAGGGAGGGGTAGTGAACAGACAAGAGTGTGAGGTTGATTTCTCCAAACCTAAAAGAAAGTAGAATGCCAATCTCAGCTTCCCAGCCCTTCACTTCTCCATGAATTAACTGAGAAAACTGATTTCCTTCCCATTTTCCCTGCCTCGCTTTTGTTTTCCTCCCATTCTAGGGTCTTGAGGTTATAAATTCAAGAATCATATTTCACTAATGCAATATTCAACTCCAACAAGACTATTCTGTTAACATATATGCTAAAAACTAATTAATGGAAAAAATTACACTTTACCCCTTCAAGCTACCACAGTACCACTCTTTTTGCTGACCACCTAATATCAAAATTATCACTTTGTCCCCAATTTGAAACATAAGTTGCCATCTAGCCTTTATAAAGATCTAATCATTAGATAGATTAGAATATATGACATGAACAAACGGTTGGATCTTAAAGAGTGACAAATCGCAAGGGAGATAGTAGTTTAGACAGTAAAATGACAACTTTAAAAGTCTGATGGTCATATTGCAACAGAGGTGGTAGCTTGGGGGCGGGGGTAGTGTGCAATTTTCCCATAATTAATAATCATTTAAGTATCTCAATTGTTTTTATGCATCCATATTACATCCAGGAACTTCAACAACAATGGATTCATTGTAGCGGATGACAAGTGTTTTTGGTTCGAAAATATACTTCTACCAGTGTCATACCCATAGGGCAGGCAAAAACTTTCTTTTCGTATTATTGATATATCTAATGCAGCCTCAACGTCACTAGTGCCAGAAATTGAATCATAAATATTCTGCACCAATCCATGAACTCTAGGACCAAAGAACCTGCTTATCCAAGGGTATCCGAAGGGCCCTTACAAGTGAGCTCGGGTTTAAAGATTAGGTTCTCATTGACTCTCTTAGCATAAAAGGGTTAAATAAGGCTTAGACTTGGAGCACAACAAAATAACATCATTTTCTGTGAAAGGCCTAGTTGAAGATTTTGGTTATATTATATCATGCAGATACGACAGCCACTGTTTCCCTGAAAGCTAAAGATAAATTTAGAGGACACGTTAGAGGCCAGTATGGAAGGTCGCCCCTTTGACTAATTCTGCCCTATTACCTGCCTGCCACTGTTTCCCCATCCATGCCTTGCTTGCCCCCATCTTTATCATTTGATTTATTTATCAAACACTACAAATATATAACAAATAGTAAAAAACGAGACATCAAGCTATCATGTACAAGAAATTCAAAGAAACCTACAAGGTCAAAAGTCCCAGTTAAATTGGGCCGTCCCGACTTGATCAGATGGGAGTCAAAAGGATTTAAAGAAGGCTGAGCGGCAGGTTTTAACCAGATTTGCTTTGGTTTTTATACTTTCTCCTTGCTTATATATCAAAGTTGAGTCTAACTTCTTATGTCTCAAAAAGATAGATGTCTTCTTAAACACTGTACTAAGGTGACTAAGCCACAGGAGCAGAGATGAGACAAAGACAGGCAACAATTTGCCGAAGACTAAAACTAGCCTAGCCCCGGTTAGGCAGAGATCAAGGGATGCGCAGAGCACAATCCTTTTTGCTGAGGTTTGGGAATCATGCATCCCTTGTCTTTGCGTCAAGAAAGATTTCCATCACTGGCGAACTTGAAGCAGAAAACTAAATCCAAAGAGAGGTAAAACCCCTCAATAAAAGGAGTGAGACTATACCCTTATCTATGAAAGACCAGTTTAGAAGGAAGCATCTACCCTTTCCTCTACATGGGGGATATTGGACCCAAGATTTCCCTATCTAATTTCCTAATAATTTTTCTATTAAATTTCTTCTCCAGGATAGGGTCACAAGTGTGTAGATTGTATTTGCCTATCAAACAAAGAGATTTTCCATATAAGTGTAGAAAAACAAAATTCAACTCAACTATTTAGCAGAAGATCAAATGTACTCATGATTAAGTCACCTGAGAAATCCCGGTCATGCAATATTCGTGCATAATCCATTCAGTCCTTTCCCCTTTCGGTGCACGACCTGTGTGGAACACTAGAGTCCTCTTTGTACCTATCACAATGGAACCAGACTTTACGTTTCTTTCTTTCCCAGTAGCTTTCCAATACCCCAATTCAGTAGCCCTCCTACTTTGCGAGCCATTTGGATACTTTCTTCCCCGGGCAGAAAAGAAGAACCACTCATTATCCGATTGAATGACTGATTTGGCTGTTTGCAAATTTACCAGCACAAATAAGTAACTAAGCCCAGGTAAAAACAGCTGCTGTGTTAGAGAAATTGCACCAGAATTCACAGACATGTAAACAGGTTCTGGCACAAGATACTTACATAACAGAACCAATATGGCCCTTGATGTTTAGAAAACACATATTTAAACATGTTGCTGCACTCCAAACTTAAATAATCAATTGTCCCTGAAGTTACTTGGATTTTGTTTTCTTAAGATTAAATGATAAAATATCACGCAAACTAATAACCAGACTTTGCGGCTGACGGTTTGAATTAATAATTCATCCAAGGAAAGAGAAAGCAAACATGTTAGATACTCAAAAGTATATTGTTGCAAGTATGGAACGTCAGACTCAATCTGCAAACAAAGCTTAAAAATCTTCCTTATACAACAACTGTAATTTTTTAGCTAAAATTACGTTCTAGCAAAGAGGAAAGGGGCAATAAGAAAATAATGTTTTAGAGATGATTGAAAATATTTCTTATAAAACTAACAATCATAAAATCAGAAGAATAAAGTAAAATAATACTTTAAAAAGTCAAAACTTTTTATGACGAATTTCCGACCTGCATTAACTTAATCAACATAAAATTCATCAAGAATCTGAACCCAAACTGTACAAACCCAAAAATAAAATAAAATAAAATAAAACAATAACAATAATGAATGGACAACAAGGCCTGATTCCGTTGGATGTCTTGTGCCAAAAGAGTGCAGTGATGACTTAACAATAGTGGAGTAATGCTATATACAATCTTAATGTGTGCAAGCCCTGTCCAATTCCTTTTGAAAAAAGGAGGCCACCATGAAAAAGTAAATTTTCTTGTGTGGATCCGAAGTGTGCCGCATTTTTTTTAAAGAGACTACGTAGAGCTTAATATCGCAACTAAAGACTCTGTTGAGACTAAAAAACATATAAATATGAAAACTACCAGAGAACATATATCTAATCAGCCTAAATTAGCATATCTAAAATGAGATATCGGTTGCATTTGGGCGGCCTGGTTTGGTTACACAAACCAAACCATCTCATCTCATCTCATATAATCATTACAACTTTTTCAAATTTTCATACAAAATATAATAAACAATTCAATTTTTTCAAATCCCAAAATAAAAGTAATATTAAAAAATTATATTCTAACAATATTTTATTCAACTTTCAATTTTTATCTCATCTTATCGCATCTCATTTGTGTAACCAAACGAGGCCTAAAGGTTTTACCGCAAACAGCAAACAATTCCATTTTTAAGCACATGAATAAATGCCATGATTGAACTTCCGACCCTCAAACATCAATATCAGAAGAAACCAATTGGATAACCGCCTACTCAAACCCGAATTAATCCATGCCTAGGAACCAACAAAAAGAAAATTCAACAATTAAACTCACATTTTGTTCATCTAAAATTTGAAAGGAATCATTAAGAAATGCTAACAAGAAATTTAAGACTGGAGTAAACACATTTAGAATAAGGTCATATATTATGTGCCACATTTTTTTTTTATAAGTAAAAAATTATATATATTAAAAGGAGAAACCAAGTACACTGAATGTATATAAGAAAACATCTTGCCCAAAATGACCCAAAAAGCCTGTGGAAAAACAACCCAAAATACACCAGACCTGATCTCAATCCCTTGTTTCTCATAGAACTAAAACTCTACCTGAACACCCAACCCCAACCCCTTGATTCCCCGTCTTCACAATGCCCTCCCTTTAGACTTTCCTGTAGATGAGCTACCACCCTTAGCGTCGTAGTTGATTGCCCAGGAAAGACGTTGTAACTCCCTGCTTTTCTTGAAATTTGATTTGGTTTCAAGCGCATGGCTTGCCTCAATCGCAGTGATTAGTTCTTTAAATTGATATTCACATCCTCCACGTGAGATTCCCACAAATTGCTAAATCTCGTTAACTTTAGGCAGAATTCAGTCTGCTATTGGAGGAAGAGAGACTAGGGGAGCAACGTTATTCCCAGACACAGTATCCAACTGCACTCCCGACTCTACACAAGGCACCAACGCCAAACCCATAGGTTCTCCAGCAACTCCATTGGTTCTCTCCATTGGAGATTCTGGGGTGACAGCAAGTCCCTTCACCTCTGGGGTGATAACGGATCCTATATCTCCTTCAGACCTCAGCAGTACACTCAACTCTGACGAGGGAGCCATAGTTTCTTTGAGGACCAAGGGTGTAATACCGACTATCGATCTATCTTGTGTTACATGAGGCGAATGACATTCCACTGATGTCTCTACACCAATACCCGATGTAGACCCCGCTTCAAATAACCTAGATTTCCTTTTGACCCGCCATACTCTCATTGATCTAGTTATAGGGACAAGGCCGAATCCGATCTTCCGTTTTCCTTTTTCTGAGTTTAAAGGATTCAGGCCTATCTTGTTACTTGCAACCCTGTTGCCTCCAACTGAAAGTCGGTCTATTTTCGTAGACAATATAGTTATCGCTATCTTCAACTCGCCAAGTTGGGTTTCCATCTCTTTTAAAGAATTGTGCATCTCGACAAGCTAGTCTTGAGGCATAATTTGCAGGCCCTCACTCTAAATCCCCGAAGCCTGACCCGTCTTTAGAGCTGCTGCATAGGATCGCCTCGCCACATGTCTGCTACGCGGCTCCCTAACAGAGCCATGTCCTACAGCACCTTGTCCTTCCAAACCGTCACTCCCTTTCTTGCCAAAAGAAAAATCAAGCAGCACCTCCCCCATCCTTCTCCAGCCACTGCTCCCCTCCTCAGGAATGAAAATAAAATTCCTCCTCCCTCCACCGCCATATAACGTCCTCGAGCATTCAAGCAACGATGCGCCGTGAAACTGCATCTACCTTCCCAGACAGTAGAGAAAAAATCTTGTTTCTCATCTTTTGTGCACGCTTCCATGGCCTTGGCCAGCCACTGTACTGTTGTTAAACCCAGAACCAGCTTAGATATCACCCTTCGACTCCTTTCAGTGATGACCAACATGCTCCCCTCCTTCATCAATGTAAAGGATTTAGATTCTATGATCAACTCCATAGAAGAACCTATGCTGACCAACTCCCCTCCTTCAACAACCATTCATCATCTCAAAGAATCTAAATCTGGGACACAGGGACACGGTTGAAGACCACGGCTGAAGACCACAGCTTGACGCCGGAGTACTCCCAAAAGACTCACCGGAAAGCGTCGACTCGTTTTGTGTCGACGGCAAGACCAACGGAGTCGTCGTGGGGGTCGCCAGAGTACTCTGAGAGACAACACAGAGAAATCTAGGTCGCCGGAGGGTGGACCAACGCCACATTTTTAAGTGAAAAACAACATATCAATTCGAGTTTCAGCCAGCATCAGTTAATACGAGGTTTCGTCTTCTCTCTGTCGCTCTTTCGAGACCGTATGAGGAGAAGTGTCAAAGAATCCTTCCTTTTTGTATTTGGGATTCCAAGTACCTGATTCAAAAAGGGCTAAGATGGAGAGTTGGCAATGGTCTTAAAGTCAAGATATGGGGTGATCAGTGGCTGCCCATACCAAGTTCTTATAAAGTTCAGTCACTTGTTAAAGTCCATCAGGATTCAACAGTGAGTGAACTTATAGATCAAGTTAAAGGATGCTGGGACTCTAAGCTAATTCATGAAATCGTAAATAAAGACGAAGCTGAAATTATTTGTGGGCTTCCTTTGAGTAAGTTGGGGTCTGAGGATAAAATGTTCTGGGGATTTAGTAAAAATGGTTTGTTTACAGTTAGAAGTGCCTACTATTTGGCAGTTGACAGTTTGAAAGGCCATAAGGGTGAACCATCACAGTATGTTAATGCTTCAAAGGGATGGAAGATCATATGGAATTTACAAGTGCCTAATTCAATTAAAGTCTTTCTTTGGAAAGCAGCAAATGATGCTCTTCCAACAAAAAAGAACCTGTTTGCACGAAAGGTCACTGATAATGGTTTATGCCCAATCTGTGGGTTGGTGGAAGAGTCAATATGTCATGCTTTATGGTCTTGTACTGCTGTGTCAGATTTATTTGCAAACTCTCAAAGCCTGGTACAGAAATGGCCATGTATAGAGGAAGATTTTTTTAACTTTTTAACTCTTTGGGAGAAGCTGGTGAGTAGATTGCAGAAGAATGAATTGGAGGAAATAGCTTGTGTATTTGGAAGGATATGGTTCAGACGAACTGCTGTAGTTTTTTATGGGAAATTCGAGAGTCCTACCTCAATTTATAATCATGCTAAGATTGAATTGGATGTGTATAAAAGAGCTCAGGTTTTATCAAGGAACTCGGTTCAGACACACGGTACCACAAACAGAAATGTGAAATGGAAGAAACCAGCCAGTGATTGGTACAAAGCTAATTGGGATGCAGCTTTGGATGTAAATCATGCAAAGACGGGTGGTGGGGTTGTAATCAGAAATTGTGAAGGTTCTTTAATTGCTACTCTATGTATGCCTCAGTTTTTTGTTTCTCATCCTGTGTTAGCAGAACTCAATGCCTTATGGAGAGCCATGTCTTTTTGTAAGGAAACTGGTTTAAGCAGTGTTATATTTGAAGGTGATGCTTTGAATATAAGGAGATTCAATCACCTGAAGAAAATTGCTCCTGGTATGGTCAGCTTATTGAGGACATTAAGAAGGTTTTTTCTGATTGCAGCTGCTGGAAATTACGATATACGCCGAGGGAAGGAAACAATGCTACTCATCAGACTGCAAAGCATGCTTTGAATGTTGATAATGAGACTGTATGGCTGAAAGATGGCCCAGATGTTATTAAGAACTGTATTCTTGTTGAACAACCATGTAATTGTTGATTTATGAATGTTCAGAGGAATTTTTGTCAAAAAACAAAAATCGAGTTTCAGCCGAACCGACTACTTGTATCTGTTTTCTCAAGTCTCGTGAATAAATGAATTTCAAAATATAAAGTCTCAAAATTTTAAAAATAAAATCTCATTCCCGTCTGCTTTCCTTCGTTTTCTCAGTAACCAAACGCAAGTAAAACTGTACTCGTCAGTCCTACCTCCCCCAGATTTATTCTCTTACTAAAGCAAACACAAAACGTTGCTCTGTAACAAAACACAAATATTACAAGCACCAAACAGAGAGAGAGAGAGAGATGATGTATGTTCCAATTAGTGCTTCGTTGGCCTAACAAACAAACCAACCTGGTAAGTCCCAAGGCTCGTATCTGCAAATTTCAACTTCGGAAATCACTTCCACGCACTTCTCAGACCCCTCCAGCTTCTTCTGCAGGTAATAGGAGATCAATTCCTCGTCCGTAGGCGAGAACCGAAACCCCGGAAACGTCGTCGACGCGGCTAACGACATCTGTGCCTCCATCGATGGCCCCTCCTTCTCACTATCTCCCGAAGGCCCCTCCATCGCTTTCTCTTTCTCGTCTTCAGGATTTAAGCAACTTAACGAGAAGGAAAACGGAATCAACGGAAACTGAAAAGCTAGGAATTCGAAAACCACTCTGTCCTCTACCTTTTGGTGGGTTATTCCTTTCTCTGTCTAGCTCTTTCTTTGGTCTTCTTTCTTTCCGTGGGTTGCTTCGCTTTCGGTGTTCCAGTGTTAGACGAGGTTTCGAAGGCTATCATGGCGCGAGTGGCTGCTCGCCCGCGCGTGGCGAGAGTTGTCACGGACAACTTTGGCGGCGGGAACGGTACGAAATGCGGTGAAAATGTCACACGTGTTGATGATTTCACGGTTTAACGAGGGAGAACTATGCCTCGGAACCGTTCTAGTGTTTATTATCCTAATTTTTTTTTTTCCGAAAATGCTACTTTTTTAAACGAGACTCCACGTAAAACCCTAACTCAATAAGAGGAATAACCATAAGTACATTACAATCAAAATAAAATATGTAATATTTTATATTTTAGTGTATTTTTATCGAATAATTATTTTTATTAATTAAAAAATTTATTCTCTTATTTTAAAATTATCGAATTTTTTAAATAGTTTATTTTTATAATTTTTAAATTGTAAAAATTAAATTTGATACGTTTCCTTAATATTAATTATTGTTATGCATTTAAAGTGTTCTTTATTTTAAATTAATTTATTATTGGATTTAATTATTTTATTTTCATTTTAACATTACGTTTAAATTATGTTATTTGACTTGCTGTTTTAAAATTTTTTTCGTTGGATCATTTTTGTGACCCAAGAGGTGGGGATTGGACTTCATTTCTTTCCCTCCATTTTTTCTTTCCTCTTTTTCTTTCCTTCTCCTTTTCTTTTTCCCTCCATTTTCTTTTTCTCCCTTCTCTCTCCCCGCGCACGTCCCCTCTCTCTTCTCTCCCCCGTCCGTTTCTTCTCCTCCACCCAGCCATCGCCGTGCGCCGCCGTATGTCTCACCGCCCAGCCCACAACCTTCCCCACCCTCCGACGACCACCCTCGTCCAATCACCACTACCATTAGCTTCACCGACATCCCTAAGTCCTACCCTATCAATTTCGGGTCTTAGTTTGTCCCCGTTCAAAAGTGAGTTTTTGAGACCCACGACCACAGTGTATTTTGCACTGTTACGTTGCTGAGCCGCCACTTCTTGCACCTCCGTGATCCTTCAAAAATTATTATATAGCACTGTAAGTATTTTTCCAAAGAACTATCGTGATTTAAATATATTTTTGCACTAACTCATTTTATTGTGTTCTAGTTGGTTATGCCGGACTGAGTCTGAGGAGTAGGGGGTCGGATGGATTGGAAGACGGAGTTGTTTGTGTGTTTGGTTTGTGTTGTGAGTTGTTGGTTGTTGGTTAAGGCGTCGTTTCATGTACATGGCATATTTGCACGCATGATCATGTTTGTAAAGGAAACTGAATTTTCGTGTAATTGCATTCATGTTCATGTGTTTATTGAAAACTGGGTTTTCATGTGTTGAAGGATTTTTGGGTGCGTGTGTATCACGACCCCAAGCCGAGATGGGGCATTATCTCGGTGGAGCTCCTCTGGTCACTCGGGAGCTGAATATACTGAGTGACGTCCTCTAGGTTGTCACTGGGTGACAACAGAATCGGACGGGATGGTCTCGTGTAGACTCCGTGGCCCCTCTGCTGGCGGGGGCTAGAGGATGCTCGGCCATGAACGCGCTGGGTGCGGAACTGGGCATCGCTCGTTGCGTAAAGGATGCTTGATCATGAACGAGCTGGGCGCGGAACTGGGCATCGCTATGAAACCAGGACGTGCGGATGGTCTCTAAGGGAGATCATGGTGCATATGGTAAAATGGATTAATGGACTATTTTTTGGGAAAATAGTATGTGTTGAATAAAAGGATTTTTATGTAATTCATTTTATGATGTTTTATTGATTTGGGTCATTTTCTAGAAAAATGACGGATTATTATTTTTGGGCCAAAATGAAATTTTGGCGTGTGTTGAAAAATATCTATTTTCGGAGAAAATGATATTTTGGATTTGATGCATATTTCATCATATGCACGCATATTGGTCGCATTAATATATTTTTTTATCTCGTGGTTGTTTGGTTTATACTCACCTGCGGTTCCGTTTTATGGTAACGCAGATTTTGATGTAGAGGAGGACGAGAGTGAGCCTGAGGATTCGGCTCCACCCGATGAGTGATTGGGATTCACTCGTATTTAGTTTGAGATTTGTATTATATTTTATTTGGGATGACTATATAACTCTTTTAATCATTTTACTTATGTTAGTTTGTATAAAACATTCTGGTACCTAGTTAACTTAATTATATTTATTTGCTGCGTTGGTGATTGTACACTGTTGCATGTACACACACTTGGGCACTATTTTTGAGATGCGTGACCGTGTTATCATCATCCTGGCATCTCGATTCCCGTGTTTCCTTACATGAGGGTCGGGGCGCCCAAAATACATCTCACAAAATTAATATCTAATGTAAGGGATGCCCAATAGGACTGTTCATCCGGGCCAGATTTTTTCCCGGCCCAGTCTGGGTTCCAGTTACGATTTTCGGTCCGGGTCAAACCCGGGCTAGAACCCGCATTATGAAAACCGGATATAGCCGGCCCGGATCCGGGTATGTGTAAAAAGCCGGTACCCGGGTTTCTGTAAAAAGGAAAAAATCTCACTTCAATTTCATTTATTCACTCGATCACTCCCCCAACCTCTCTCTCTCTCTCTCTCTCTCTCTCTCTCTCTCTCTCTCTCTCTCTCTCTCTCTCTCTCTCTCTCTCTCTCTCTCTCTCGCGAAACCCTAGCCGCAAAACTCTAGCTGCCGCCATGTCTGTGGCGCCCCCAATTCCCCTTATATAAATACACAGGGATCGAGACGTCAGGATGGTGACAACACGGTCACACATCCCAACGAAGTGCCAGTGTGTGTACATGCAACAATGTACAAATAAAATAACGCAGCGGATAGTCAACTAAGTACCAGAATTTATTTACAATCAAACATCAGTAAAAATTTAAATAGCAGTTATACAGTCATCCATAAAAATATATTACAATAGTTTTCAAATAAACAAACGAGTGATCCCAGATCACTCCTCGGCGGAGCCGTCTCCTCAGGCTCGCCCTCCTCCTCCTCATCTGCATCAAAATCTGCGTTACCACAAAATGGTATCGCAGGTAAGTATGACCCCAAATAACAACGTAATATAAAATGCATTAAATGCAACTAACATGCATGCACATGATGAAGTATGCATTTTTCCACAAGACATCATTTTCTCCGAAAATGATAATTTTCCAACACACGCCAAAATTCCATTTTGGCCCAAAATATCCGTAAAACATTTCCCAGAAAATAATTTACCCAGAAATCCAACTCGCATTATTTTCCCAGAAAATAGTGCATTAATTCCATATGCACCATGCATTAATTCCATATGCACCATGGCCTCCCCTATGGACCATCCGCACGTCCTGGCTTCATAGCGGTGCTCAGTTCCGCGCCCGGCGCGTACATGGCCAAGCACCCACACTACGCAACGAGCGATGCCCAGTTCCGCACCTAGCGCGTATGTGACCAGACATCCTCTAGTCCCCGCCAGCAGAAGGACCACGGAGTCGGCACGAGACCATCTCGTCCGATCCCATTGTCGCCCGGCGACAATCCAGGGGACGTTACTCTGTATATTTCGCTCCCGAGTAACCAGATGAGCTCCACCGAGTTAATGCCCCATCTCGGCTTGGGGTCGTGATACACACGCACCCAAAATCCATTCTCACATGAAAACCCAGTTTTCATAAACACATGAACATGAATGCAATACACGAAAATCCAGTTTTCTTTACAAACATGATCATGCATGAAATAATGGTATGAACATGCACCAACACTGATCCAACATCCATCCAGAACCAATCCCAACAAATCCAATCAAAACAACTCATCAACAACCAAACCAAATAAACCAAACAACTCCAATCACAAATCCAGCCGACCCCCAAACTCCTCGGACTCAGTCCGGCATGCCAAAAATACAGTGAAATGGGTTAGTGCAAAAATACATTTAAATTACGAAAGTTCTTTGGAGAAATACTTACAATGCTATAAAGCAATTTCCGAAGGATCACGAAGCTGCAAGAAGTGGAAAAACAGCTACAGAACAGTGTAAAATACACTGTGGCCGTGGGTCACAGATACCCACTTTTCAACGGAGACAAACGAAGACCCAAAAATGATAGGGTAGGGCCTAAAGAGGTCGGTGAAGCTAGTGGTGGTGAAGGTTGGCCGTGGGTGGCGACGCAATGGGCGGTAGAAGACCAAAATACCCAAATCGGAAATGTAGATGGTGGAGTTTCACCGGTGGCGGATCGGAGCTGGGGTTGGGTCCAATGGGTTGCCAAGAGGTCGAGGATGAAGTGGTGTGAAGATGGTGGCCAATGGTGGTGCGACAGCGGCGCAGCGGCGGAAAGAGTGCCGCGGCTTCCAACCGTGCGTAGAGGCTCACGGCGGCTCAAGGGAGGTTGGAATTGATGGGGGGTGGTCGCCGGCCGGTGGGGGAGCTGCTGGGCTGGGCGGTGCAGGCCACTGCCGGCGCACGGCGGCGGGCTGGGGAGGAGAAGAACGGACGGAGAGAGAGAGAGGGAGCTGGACGCGCGCACGGGAAGGAAACCAGGAAAAGAAAAAGAAAAGAAAGAAGAAAAAGAAAAAGGAAGAAAAAGAAAAGAGGAAAGAGAAAATGCAGAGAAAAAAATGAGGTCTAATTCTCATAACTTGGGTCACAAAAATGATCCAACGGAAATGATTTCAAAACCTCAAGTTAAATAAAATAATTTAAACGTAATGGTAAAGTCAAATTGAAATAATTAAATCCCACAGTAATTAAATAAATATTAAAAGTAATTTAAATGTATAACAATAAATAAATATTAAGAAAGCACATAAAAATAATTTTCACCAAATTAAAATCATAGAAATAAACTCATTAAAAATCCAACCAATTTTAAAATACGACAATAAAATTTAAATAAATAAAAATAATCATTTAGTAAAAATATACTAAAATGCGGGGTGTTACATCCTCCCCCCCTTAAATAAAATTTTGTCATCGAAATTGGCAAAGTCAACATTAAGACTAAGACAGGAATAAGATTTAACTAAGAGCAGACTAAGAACATACCACCAAAATAGTCCGGCAAGGCCACTCTATAAGCAACGAACCCAACCTTCTCTACGATCTGAAAATGGCCAACATATCTTGGACTAAGCTTTCCTTTCTTACCAAAGCGCTTAATGCCTTTCATAGGAAAGACTTTAAGATAAACCCAATCACCTACTTCAAAGGATAAGTCTCTTCTTCTTGTATCTGCATAACTTTTCTGGTGACTTTGCGCTTCAGCCATCTTCTTCCTGATAAACTGAACTTGATCCTTCATTTCTTGAATTATCTCAGGCCCAAGCAATTTGTTCTCACCAACTTCATCCCAACATAAAGGCGATCTGCACTTCCGTCCATATAAAGCTTCATACGGGGCCATCTGAATGGAGGAATGAAAACTGTTATTATAAGAGAACTCGATAAGCGGCAGATGATTCTCCCAACTTCCTTGAAATTCCATGACACAAAACCGCAACATATCCTCCAGAGTCTGAATAGTACGCTCTGATTGACCGTCTGTTTGAGGGTGATAAGCAATACTAAACTTCAACTTAGTGCCTAAAGCTGCCTGCAAGCTCTTCCAAAATGGGAGGTGAACCGCGGGTCCCGATCTGACACAATACTCTTGGGTACTCCATGCAAACGCACTATCTCCTTGACATATAATCGAGTCAACTTACCCAAAAAGTCAGTATTAATAATAGGCAAGAAATAAGCACTCTTGATCAACCAATCAACAATCGCCGAAATTGAGTTCTTCCCACTAGGAGTCCTCGGCAACCCTACCACAAAATCCATAGAAATATCATCCCACTTCCACTCCGGAATAGGGAGAGGTTGGAGTCTACCAGCAGGTCTCTGATGCTCAGCCTTCACCTGACAGCACGTGGCACATTTCTCAATAAACATGACGATATCCAACATACTCATTTTAGTCCCCCAATGACACATCACGCCCCGTAATCCTAGGGTGACTATGCTATCCAAAATCTCATTTCCTTGAGAACCTTAATACAACATCCAATAAATTTCAATGATCAATAGATCCATACAATAATATGTGCCAACCTCAATCAACTCCTATGCTCCAACTTCTAAACCTTCATTGAATTCTACTTTTGGTAACCTAATAGCCACTTCCAAAGTTAACCATCAATAACAAATTGCACAACCAAATGATTAATCTCTAATTACAAGTATCTTCTCAAAATTCAAGTCACCACTAATTCTTCAAATCAGCACAATTTGAACTCCTGACTGCAACAAAAATACCACACTTCTGCTGCGCACTCTGATATTCGCCACATGCATAAAACTTACGTCCTCATGAAACTAACACCATCGAGTACAAGGTGGCTCCATTCCTACTAACCAAAACTCTTATCACAATTTGGTAGAAAAAAATACTCTCCCAAAACCACGAGTTCTAACTCAAATTCCTCAATTAATTTCTACTGCCTTGATCAAAATCAAATTCTATAAAATACATCCATGATCATTGACAGAAAACCAATATCAACCAACCTCAGCATTCCAAATTAAAAATAAGCAACCTCAATCCAAAATACATCCGTCTCATCTACGATAAGGAACATACTTTAAAAGACTCAATTCCAACCTAGCGAACCAAAAAGAGCACCTATAAATTTCTACCTGACAACCTAAACCCCAAAAGCTCATCACTCACATTCTAAACAACATCTAATCTAACGGTGACTAAACTCACAACGAACCACCATTGACTTCACCAAAACATTAACAAAACCTCCTTGGTAACTCGCCCAGCTACTTCTACTCCTATAAGCTAGTATTAGCACGACTAGCTCATTCAATAACACATCACTATTAAACCTCAAGGCAAGCCCTACTGCTCAAATCATCCATCCACCAAAAGCCAATGCAGATCACTCAAGGATTCTAATACTTGATTAACTCACATACTTGATCATATTATTCATCGCTAATGTCTAAACTTCAACTTCCAAGATCTTATCATACACCAAATATGACGACCCATCAATCTCTCTTCAAGTTAAATAACAATGTACTTAATTCAACCAACTGGATGCTCAATCTCCAAAGAAAGTATAACCTTAAAATTTAAATTCCTGAAGATAATCACAATAACTATTCCCAACCATGATTCATTGAGTAACCCACTTCAATTGCACACTTCGATCAACTCACCGAAAACTCCAAGCCAAGGTCTCTTGAATTACTACTATACATCAATCTCACGCACCCTTAACCAAAACCAATAATCCTCCAAACGTGCAGGTGATCATCATAACCATTTCCATCACTAGACCTATATTCTCGAAATCAATAAGAATCATTTCCTAAATCCGCACCATCTATTTTCCTTAAAATTTAATATGGATTAAATCATTAACCTGTCATTGTAACACCAAGCTAAAAATAATTATTTAACCAAATTAGATCAACATCTTCAATCCTCAGAAAATAAACAAACTAGATCATTACCTTCCATCTCTAAGAAAATTCTCGCTTGAAAAAAAAAAATATTCTCATATCAGTAACTCAACTCTCATCAATCCTATTTTAATTCAGCCCTTCAACTCTGCAATTCTAAAACCTTAACCCAGATATAAATCATTTCCTGAAATCCTCAAGATCGATAATCTTAAATCTAAAACATTCTCCTTATAAAACTTGTAAATTCTAAAACCACAAATGTTATCAAATTGCTTATCGAGGTCGGCAAGATCAAAAACTTCTAATCTAAGTAATCCCTTAATTGCTTGTTAAACCTACCAGCTTAAATCCCATAAACTTATTTCTTAAAAACTATGGGGCCACAAACCTTAGATGAACTCCTCATAAATCTAATCTTGAAATTCGTTGAACTTACAATCTCCTACCCCAAAGACTCATTACCTAAATTCTACGGAACCTAAATCCTCAATTATCCTAAGCAATTAAAAACTATTCCCCTCCTTAGCAGCAACTTGAGTACCTAATCCAAAGAGTTCACCCAGACCCTGATGTTCAAGCCTTGATATTAAAACAACCAATCACCAAGAGTTCAGGCCTACTACACCAAGTATTCAAGCCTAACAATGGCCTTCTCAGTCGTACCATCTTCCTGTCATAACATAACCCTTAACCCGCCTTTCAATTTCGAACAAAACAAGATAAAATAAAATTTCATAAATAAAATAACATACGACAAAATGCATAAAACCAATGAAGTAGTTCACAATAAAATAAATAAAACAATAAAATAATCCACCATAAAATAAAACAATTAAATTAAAATGACATACAATAAAATAAATAAACAACAAAATTATTATACAATAAAATAAATAAACACCAAAATTATTATACAATAAAATAAATAAAGCCAATAAAACCATACTCAACCAAAGGTAAACACTAATTAAAGCAATAAAATCAAATAAATCAAATAACATCAATTAACATAAAATAAAATAGCAATAAACTCATAATATAAAATAAATAACTTAACTTACACCACTTAAACAAAAATCTTATTATTTTAAAATAATAAAATAATTTTCTGGTACTATCCTAAGGGACATGTGGTTTTACCCAGAGCCGAACTGCTCTGATACCACCTGTGGCGCCCCCAATCCCCCTTATATAAATACACAAGGATCGAGACGCCAGGATGGTGACAACACGGTCACACATCCCAACGAAGTGCCAGTGTGTGTACATGCAACAGTGTACAAATAAAATAACGCAGCGGATAGTCAACTAAGTACCAGAATTTATTTACAATCAAACATCAGTAAAAATTTAAATAGCAGTTATACAATCATCCATAAAAATATATTACAATAGTTTTCAAATAAACAAACGAGTGATCCCAGATCACTCCTCGGCGGAGCCGTCTCCTCAGGCTCGCCCTCATCCTCCTCATCTGCATCAAAATCTGCGTTACCACAAAATGGTATCGCAGGTAAGTATGACCCCAAATAACAACGTAATATAAAATGAATTAAATGCAACTAACATGCATGCACATGATGAAATATGCATTTTTCCACAAGACATCATTTTCCCCGAAAATGATAATTTTCCAACACACGCCAAAATCCCATTTTGACCCAAAATATCCTTAAAACATTTCCCAAAAAATAATTTACCCAGAAATCCAACTCGCATTATTTTCCCAAAAAATAGTGCATTAATTCCATATGCACCATGCATTAATTCCATATGCACCATGGCCTCCCCTATGGACCATCCGCACGTCCTGACTTCGTAGCGGTGCTCAGTTCCGCGCCCGGCGCGTACATGGCCAAGCACCCACACTACGCAACGAGCGATGCCCAGTTCCGCGCCCAGCGCGTACGTGGCCAGACATCCTCTAGTCCCCGCCAGCAGAAGGACCACGGAGTCGGCACGAGACCATCTCGTCCGATCCCATTGTCGCCCGGCGACAATCCAGGGGACGTTACTCAGTATATTCCGCTCCCGAGTAACCAGAGGAGCTCCACCGAGTTAATGCCCCATCTCGGCTTGGCGTCGTGATACACACACACCCAAAATCCATTCTCACATGAAAACCCAGTTTTCATAAACACATGAACATGAATGCAATACACGAAAACTCAGTTTTCTTTACAAACATGATCATGCATGAAATAATGGTATGAACATGCACCAACACTGATCCAACATCCATCCAGAACCAATCCCAACAAATCCAATCAAAACAACTCATCAACAACCAAACCAAATAAACCAAACAACTCCAATCACAAATCCACCCGACCCCCGAACTCCTCGGACTCAGTCCGGCATGCCAAAAATACAGTGAAATGGGTTAGTGCAAAAATACATTTAAATTACGAAAGTTCTTTGGAGAAATACTTACAATGCTATAAAGCAATTTCTGAAGGATCACGAAGCTGCAAGAAGTGGAAAAACAGGTACAGAACAGTGTAAAATACACTGTGGCCATGGGTCACAGATACCCACTTTTCAACGGAGACAAACGAAGACCCAAAAATGATAGGGTATGGCCTAGGGAGGTCGGTGAAGCTAGTGGTGGTGAAGGTTGGCCGTGGGTGGCGGCGCAATGGGCGGTAGAAGATCAAAATACCCAAATCGAAAATGTAGATGGTGGAGTTTCACCGGTGGCGGATCGGAGCTGGGGTTGGGTCCAATGGGTTGCCAAGAGGTCGAGGATGAAGTGGTGTGAAGATGGTGGCCAATGGTGGTGCGACGGCGGTGCAGCGGCGGAAAGAGTGTCGCGGCTTCCAGCCGTGCGTAGAGACTCACGGCGGCTCAAGGGAGGCTGGAATTGATGGGGGGTGGTCGCCGGCCGGTGGGGGAGCTGCTGGGCTGGGCGGTGCAGGCCACTGCCGGCTCACGGCGGCGGACTGGGGAGGAGAAGAACGGACGGAGAGAGAGAGAGGGAGCTGGACACGCGCACGGGAAGGAAACCAGGAAAAGAAAAAGAAAAGAAAGAAGAAAAAGAAAAAGGAAGAAAAAGAAAAGAGGAAAGAGAAAATGCAGAGAAAAAAATGAGGTCTAATCCTCATAACTTGAGTCACAAAAATGATCCAACGGAAATGATTTCAAAACCTCAAGTTAAATAAAATAATTTAAACGTAATGGTAAAGTCAAATTGAAATAATTAAATCCCACAGTAATTAAATAAATATTAAAAGCAATTTAAATGCATAACAATAAATAAATATTAAGAAAGCACATAAAAATAATTTTCACCAAATTAAAATCATAGAAATAAACTCATTAAAAATCCAACCAATTTTAAAATACGAGAATAAAATTTAAATAAATAAAAATAATCATTTAGTAAAAATACACTAAAATGCGGGGTGTTACAATGTCCCTCTTTCATTCTTCACTCCCCACCAGTGACCACGATCTGTCTCGCCATCGGCCTTTCAGCAAAGAGCTTTCCGATTTCCTCATCATTTTCTTTTTCTTCTCTGAGACGCCAAAACCCTCTTTGTTTGTTTTCTTCATCCTCATGCCGTCGTCTTCATCGTCGTTGCCGACTCGCCTCATCCTCGTGACCTAAGGTTTGTTCTTTGCGTTTTGGGTTCGTTTTATTCCGATTTGGGTCTGTTTTATTACGATAAGAAAATTCTATATGATGATGTTTCTTCTCACCCTCGATCTCTCTCTCTTCTCACCCTCTTTATCTCGCGTCTTCAGATACTTTGGAATGACGACGATGAAATGCTATGGCTTGTGTAGCTTTTGTTCAAGTAAGATCTGTGCTACGACATTCTGTGCTAGCGTCCTTCTTCTTCTACTACGGCTACGACATTTTGTGCTAGACCTGGGTTTTTTTTTGTTGTTTTGTTAAACACGGGTATAAAGCATATGCTGTTAGTTTGATAGATATGGATTTTTTTTGTTATTTTGTTAAACATGGGTATAAAGTATATGTTGTTAGTTTGATAGATCTGGATTTTTTTTTGTTATTTTGCTAGTAAAATGGCCTAGATAATGCACCCTTTCTACAGAAGATTAAAGTTTCTCATTTGACATTAGGTCTTTTTAAATGAGATACCATCACCTCAGAAAAAAATAGTAGAAAATTTATAGCCAACTCTACTCATGATAAGATCTTGTTTCCGATCTTTCCTGTAAAGTCTTGTGGAAGGATCAATGATTTTAAGAACAAAATGGTATTGTGAGCAATGTATAGACTACAAAAGTTCTACAAAGAATTATAAGATCCTCTGGGTCTTTTTATTTATATAATGTAGTTTTGAAGCAATACTTGGCAAGATTTTATTCACTTTAAGGTTTATTCATTGGAAGAGAATCCTTATTCAGCTCTGTATTCCTGCTTCTTAATTTGCACAACTTTTTTTTTTTTGTCCTTTTTTGCTTGAGCTTTCTCCTTTTTCAGTCCATGGAGATGTGCTCCAATGTTTTAATGTAACTTGTTTCAAATTACATGTTATGTTTATTTAAAGAAAGATAATTTGTTTCAGATCCCAGAAAATGGAGGAATACTTACAGCACTCTATGCATTCCATTCACGAGATTTGTCACATTCTATTTATGATGTGGTTTATGATCAATGCTAGCTTTCTTTGTACTATTATTGGACTCTGAATAGCATGGTCAATTTTTATACTCCTTTGGGGGGGAAGAGGCAGCCGTTCTTGGCAAATTAGTTCATGTTTATTGTTGTGTATTGGAATTTAATTAAAGCAATAATGTGTTTTGTAATGTTTTAAGCAAATTAGTTCAAAAAATGTAATATGTAGTGGATTTTTCTATTTTTTTTACATGCATTTAGTTAACAAGTTAATAAGTTGTTTGTAGCCTTGGCAATTCTTAACATAAATCTAGTTTTTCATTTTGTTATATATATATATTTTTTTATCATTATGGACATTGATAAAAAATATAGGCTTTTATATATAATAAAAAAAAATTTCTTTTCAACATTATTTCATGAAAAAATTGTAATAAAATATAGGAGTTTTGAAAAAAAAAAGTTTTAACTTTTTACTGGAAAAAAATAATAACATAAAGACTTTTGTTAAAAAAAAAACAAAAAAGGGGTAAAACCCGGAACCCGGATTCCAGGTTTTAAAAAACCCGGATTCATTCAGGTTCCAGACCGGGTCTTAACCGGACATACCCGGGCCAAAACCCGGCCCAGATTTGAAATCTGGGTTCCGGGCTGGGTATACCTGGATACCCGATCCGAAACCCGAATGAACAACCCTAATGCCCAATCTATTCCTACGTAAAAGACCCCTAAACCTTTCTGGACCAACATCTTCTCCAATAAAATCCAAATGACCACCATCAGCCCCATTTTTAGCTAAAAAATCCACAACCATATTAGTCTCTTTATAGACATGCTTAAACTGAACATTAAGAGATCTAACAAGACTTTGAACTTCCTCTCAAAAATCTCAAAGATATCAATAATTACAAACACCTGACACAAATCATCCTATAATAACAATTGAATCTGACTCGACAACAAAATTTCCCAATCCAAGTTGATTACACATTCGAAGACCATCAAGCACCGCATAACATTCAGTAATCATATTGGTAGCTTGACCATAGCAATGGGCAAAACCTCCCAATACATGACCACGATCATCTCTAACAATTTCCCCTCTATTGGATTGCCTAGGATTACCATAAGAACCCCCGTCAACATTGAGTTTCACCATCCCAACCTCCAGTAATTCCCACGAAATCCTTCTCGGCACTCTACCACCCAACGCCACCATAGGACAATTTAGCTCTCTCAAAACCGTAACATCATTGGGACCTAACTTTTTGAAATTTTGCATCAAGCTCATAGACTCTAGGATAAATCCTGTCACTATACGCACCACCTTCCTCCAATCGAATATCAATCCCTTCATTTGAGCACTACAACGTGTTTTTTACAGAGCCCAAGAAATAAAAATAAGTATAACACTACGTAAACAATGCACCTGGGAGGACTTTGAAGCTCTACACCACTAGACATTCATCACCCCAGCCCAAATCCGAGTAGCCGGCAAATTAATACCAAAAATAGCTGCAAAAAAATCCCAAACTTTCCTCGACCCTTCCCCATCACAAAGAATATGATCAACAGACTCAACTTGGGAAGAAATATAACAATGTTTAATTACCTCATCAACAAGAATAGCCATTCGACGTGCACGACAACATAAGAAAGACATTTTCTTGGGTACATACTTTTGCCAAAGCCATTTCTTTCATGGGCATAACAAACCATGAGTTCTAACAATATTCCATGCCGATTTAATAGTAAAATTGTCGTATGCTTCCAAACCAAAATATCTTGCCCCTCTCAAACTCAAATTTGAGCAGCCAAAATTGTATTCACAATTTCCTCTTCCACAAACTGTCACAACAATGGAATATTGCACTCCGCACCCTCAAATAAATTTCGGACTTGTCAATCCCTATCACCTACCACATTTTACCGAGCAACAATAGCACTATTGCGCATCCAGTTATCAAACCAAAAGTTCAAAGCTACTTAGCTTTGGTATGGATACATAGATATTTCCTAACATTTTATCTCATCTCATTTTAATATTTTAATATTATAAATATAAATATTTTTTAATTTAAATATTCAACTTTTTTATTAAATCATTATCTAATTATTATAAATTTTCAAACTTTCAAATAAAAAATATAAAAAAAAAACAATTTTTCTAAATTTTGAAATAAAAATAATATTAAAAATTATATTCCAAAAATATTTTAAATTTATAATATTTTTATTCAAATTTTTCTCTCTTCTTTTCCAAAATCTTATAAAATATTTTAACTCAAAATTTATAACTCATCTCATCTCAACTCCAATATCTCACTACGATTTACAAATTACTTCAACTCACTATTCAAACCAGGCTAGGTAGCTTATCGATAAAATCAATCAATTGTATTTTTTTTATTTAATGATTAAGGAAGTGACTATTAGTGAATTGATATTTTTTATTTCTTAAAAATATTTAAAAATGTTTAAAAAATGATGGAAAAAAAATAAAATAAATACTTTTGCACTTGTCGGTACAATACAAGATACCATTTTTTGTCCCCTAGCATTGTCCTTTTTTTCACATAGACGACAGCTTGAGTTTCACCTCGCATATGCAACTTAGAGCTCATTTGAATAAGGATATAAAACTATTGGTTTGAACCAAAAAATCTAACTGGATCGATAGTCTTATTAGTCAGTTTTGAGGTATAATTTTTTTAGACTGAACCGGACCGAGACCGACCAAATGTATATATATTTTTAAATATTATATATATAATATATTATTTTTATATATTAGTTGTATAAGTTAATTATGTAATTTTCATTCAAGGGATTACCATTGACCATATCTACAATGTAATTATTTAATATTCATTAACCATATATAAAATGTTAAAGACATCACTTAATTTTAATTTTACTAATTTACTTAATTCTTTGAATTAATCTTTCTATCAAAACAAGAAAAAAGAGGAAAAAAATATGCATGGACTAAATCGGACCGACCAAACCAATAGCTAACTGTCAGGTCCGGTAAAAATGATGAACCAAAATTTTTGATCCATGAACCCTCCCCGAACCGGACCGAACCAATTACACCCCTACATATGAATATTTGGAGTATCTCATAATTCTGTAAGAGAAAATTTTGAATAAATATATTATAAAGTTAAAAAGTTCTATGAATATAATTTTTATTTTAAAATTTAAAAAAGTTGTAGTGATTTTTATTATTTTTTTTAAAATTTGTAAAATTGTATTAATTTTTATGTTTAAATAATGAGTAGTAGTGCTGCTCGCACCCCTCAGGGCACCTGCGGCCGGGGTGGTTGACCCCATCCCGCACCTTGCCCCTATGGGCGACGGGGTGGGGTTTTGTCCCCTAGTGGCCCTGCACACTTGGGGGAAGGGGGAGAGCATCCTTGTGTCCGCGGGCGGGGGCAGACCCCACATTCATCTACCCCACCCTAATCCACCCAGCCCATTTCTAGGCCCAAAAAGGGCAAAAACACATGTACTGGCAAAAAAATGATCCAGAACCTGGGCCCAAAAATTTATAAAACATAGTTGAAAAAAGCTTAAATTAAAGAAAAACAACTTAGGGTATTGGAATAATACAAATTAACAACTTGTATATTCCTAAGTCACAACTAATAATCATAAGTTAGCTATTACAATAATAGAAATTAATCTAAAACTATTACAAATTAATATAAAAAAATATTTCAAATTGTCACATAATTTAAATAAATAATAATAAAAATATTACAAATTTCCAAATTGACCTTGACATTGGAATTTGTAGTGGTCAGTAGTCACAGTAGTGGAAAAGTCCATGAGTTGTGCTGTGAGATTGTGAGATCATAAAACCTGAAATGTTAATAAGAAAACAAATTAGAATTATATAAAAACAAAATAATAAATACAAACATACCGTAGATATGTAAAAATTACAAATATTAAAAGTACTAAACAAGATGTGATTTGGATCAAGATGAGAATGAGATCATTGGGATTAGGATTGAGCATATGATATTGAGACTATAAAAGCTAAAAAGAATACAAGAAATGTGAATCCTTATTAGTACTTCACAGTAGCAAAATTCTCAAACTTGTATGGTGAATTGGAAATGATATTCTATTTGACACTTTCAACTTAGAACTCCTATATTAAGCGTGAACAAATTATTTAAGGATTTTTTAAAATTACAATTTGTGTATCTAGTAAGAGTCATAATCAAAGCATCATAAGATTTATTTTTTCAAAGATATATACTATATTGGCACCCAATAAAAATGATTTGATATTCATAATGTTGATGTGTTTTTTCGATAGGGTTGGAGTCCAACAGTACAGTCGAATGGGCCATGATGATGTTTTGGTGTTAAAACGGTGATAAGATATTAAGGTTTAATAGCAATTTACCAAATATTGAGTTTGTTTAGTGATCATCATATATTTCCATAATTGAGGAGACGTTGTTTGTTATTAATATAGTTAAGGCTTGACATATCCATACTTTGTGTATTTTTCCTTCATATATATATTTATATATATATATATATATATATATTTAACTCAATTTTATTATGTCAAATTATAAAAGCTAGCTTGTAAATGTCTCTTGTTAGTCTTGGTGATAAAAGATGAGGAAACTGGTAAGTGGGGTTGTCGAGAGTGGTGGGTTTTGAGTGATGAAATGTCTATTTATCATTTATCTATTTATTTTATTCTTCATATATGCAAAATTGCTTCATGGATTGCAACTTAATATACATTGAACCATAACCTTTAAGCTCCAATCAACAAAAGCAAAAAAATATGTACTCAATGAGTCAAACTTGACAACTTTTGAAATTAAATTGTTTTACTTTCAATTTTCATGATAATTAGAAATGCAATTCAATCAATGATGGTGAGGCCTTTATTATAGTGCATATTGCATTATTCTTCATTGGTATTCGTGCTTTATTCATCCAAAAAGTTATGGGCACATGAAAGATAATGTGTTATCAATGTTAGATAAGTATTTTATGTGACTAATGTATTCATATCATTGCCATATTAATCAACTACTACGTTCACATAGATATTGATCATAAGTATTATGGATGACAAGAAATGATTCATAAACATTAATATGATCTAACAAATAACTGATGCATAAATCAGTATTCGTCATGTTAGATCATATTTAACATATTTTCATGTAGAATTTTGAGTTGTAAAAATTCTACATAAATATTTTATATCTATTTCTTTACTTATTCGTTGATATTTCGGTAGTTTGCTATTTATTATTCAATAACATATGGAAGAAGATATTTTGAGTTGTGATATTGGTATAACACTTGGGAGTGATAGGGTTGGTAGTAACTCTTCTTCTATTCCAATTGATGTGGAGAAGCATGTGAGTCTTCCGGCACCTTCTTCCACAAATACACAAAATCCTACTCAATCCCTCCTATCTTTAGCCAAGAAAATGAGAAGAACTACCAATTAATCAATGATATGCGAACACTTCACTAAAGTGAAGTCTATTGACCATCATAACCTAAAAGCTCACTACAATTATTACTCTAAGCTATTTAATTGTCACTATAAGGATGGTAATTCATCTATGATGCACCACCACCACAAAAGCATGTGAAACTTATCCTCTTAAACTTAAAAGAGTTGAAAAAGTCAAAACTTGCATGCTAAGGGATGTGGAGGGAAGAGTGTGTAGTCCACAAGGATTTGTAAAGTATGATGCAGAAGAACTTAGGGTGTCAACCACTAAGTCTTTTATTAGGTGTGAATGACCTTTTAAGCTTGGGGAGCATGACGAGTTTATAGAGTATGTGGTTAATTTGTAATCTATATATATTCCATCCTGAACCACTTTCGAAGAGATTGTGTTAAGTTGTACATAGATGAGGAGATAAAGTTAAAAGTTATTGAGTGGTCAAAGGATTGTCTTTCCATCGATAGTTAGACATTGGTGTAATATTTGAATTACATGTCCATTACCTTAATGAAATTGGGGATATCATAAGAAAATCCTTAAATTTGTGTGTGCATGTGTCTGGAGAAGATGACTAGCTTTGAATTTTCCCCCAATTGAGACTTGCAATACAAAGTTCACACTCCAAAACTCAGTATGTCAACTATGTCTGCTTTGAGTAAGCTCAAAAGCCCACCTTTTGTTTGACCCTTTGCTACTTTTCTCCAAGTACATTTCTCCATTGATTTGTCAACAAACTAGATGAGAAAAATATATATTAGACATTAGTGCAGTCCATTGTGATGATTACACCAGTACTGATTGAATTCTTACTAAACGCATTCCAATAAGGCTATGTAAATCCTCCGTCGGCTCCGACTCCGGCCGACGCCTGCTCCGGCTCTTACTCCGATGGACTCCGAGTAGTCAAAATTCATATTCTGAATCAGAGTGACTCCAAAATTTTATGTCAGAGTCGGAGGCCAAATGGACTCTAAACTCCTACTTCGCACTCTGACTTTTTAAAAAAAAATAAATAAAATCTTCTTGTCGGACTCCAAAACGCAGGACCAAAGCTAACTAAACAAAGTCATTCCGTTTCAAGTGGAACAATATCTTTTTCTGCATACGGAGGTCCAAAATGCAGGACCCCCTTCTCCCCCTCACTCTTCTGCAAATCTTCTTCTCTGTTTCTCTCTGCTCGTTATCTGTGATATTAAATCCACTCTAATAAGGCATTTTGCATTGCATGCATGAACGTGATACACCATGAATCAGATCTACACAACAATGCAAATAGACATAGATATATAAAGACAAAATGTCGTTATTGAAACCAAAAAGAAGTGATTTTTGTGAATAAACGACCCTTACTACCGATTGTGTTTGTTGCATACCAAGTCCCAATTTCCCCAAGTAATTTTTTTAGCAAGAGAATTGTTTGGCTTGTTTTATTATTGCATGAGTTAGCTTAAGCTAGGGATAATTTGTGACAGCCTAATCTCTTTGCTTTATTTAATATATCTTCTTTGGTGTTTCTTATGGCATGATTCACATGGGAAGAGAAATAAAAAATTGTTCCTCCCATTGGATGTTACAACCTCTATGTATGTGTATATATATATATATATATATATATATATATATATATATATATATATATATATACAGTACACATTTTCTTCTTCTAATTTGTTTGCTTCTAATTCATTTTTTCAGCACAGCTAATTTGGATATGGCTACTACACCTACTGGGGATGATCATCCACAAAAGGATGCCATAGTTCCTACACCAATAAATACTTTTACCCCTAGACCCACATCTAAAGTAGCTATTTCCTGTGCAAATAGTCAAGTACTAATAGATATAAAAGATGAGTGTATTCTTAATGGGGATGAGGAGTTGAATATTAATGTCGATCAACCACTACAACCTAGTAAAAAAAGGTCGTACATTTCACCAAAATTTCTAATAAGCGTGAGAACGCGCAAGCAAGATGTCACCACTGCGGGTAACTTTGTAGTTGTCATTTGAAGAAGCAAGATACTTCTGTATTAATGTACATCTTATAAGTTGCCGGTGGTATAAGATACACAAGGGGTTGGTAGCCAATGATCATACGAAGCTTGGTTATGAAACTTCTACAACCACTGATGGTACATAGAGCACGAAACTATTAATCCCTAAATGCGGTGAGAAGATGTTAAGGGATTTGCTTGCATAAATGATCATTACGGATGAGATACCTTTTATCATAGTTGACAAAAAAAGACTTCTGTAAATTTTTCATGCCTTCATGGTATATGGTGATGCGATATTGTTTAAAGATACATACCAAGAAGAAGGACGAGATGAAGGAGATGTTTATTACTATTGGCCAAAGAGTGTCATTTACGACTGATACATGAACATCCATATATAATATCAGCTACGTGTGTATCACAACTCACTTCATTAACAGTGAGTGGATGTTGCACAAGCAGATTATTGGTTTCAAATAAATTAAAGATCACATGGGTTCATCCATTGGAAAGAAGATGGATAACTGCATAAAAAATGATTGGGGGATTAGAAAAGTACTTTGTATCACAATTGACAATGTCAAATCTAATAACACAACAATTGATTAGTTCAAGCGGAATATGACTGTAAAATAGGGTACAATTCGTGAGAACAAGTTTATCCATATTTGATGTTGTGCTCATATCATCAACCCCATAGTTGTTAAGGGGTTGATGGAGATTAATAAAGTTCGCAACCTTGTAAGATATGTGAAGGCTTCCCCCTAAAGGCTTAGCAAGTTTAAGGTTATAGCTGAACAATTTGAGATCTCGTCTTCTAATATGGTGAGTTTGGACATTCCCACCAGATGGAACTCTACATACACGATGTTAGATGTAGTGCAAAAGTACCAAAGAGTGTTTGAGCAGATGGAGGTCGAGGATGAGGTCCAGAGGTATGCTTTGCTGGAGCTAGTAAAGGGAGAAGGGGGCTCGGTGCGCTGGACACTATTGATTGGGCTAATGGGAGGTACTTTGTTCAATTTTTAAAATTATTTTATGATATAGCTGTGTTCATATCTGGCTTCAAATATTGTACTATGAACATGTATTTCGAGGAGCTCTTGAAACTTTATGACCACTTGCAACATAGTTGTACTGACATTTTCAAATTGTTGAATGGTATGGCTATGATGATGAAATCCAAATATAATCAATATTAGGGGATGTTGAGAAAATAAATAAATTATTATTTGTGGATGCAATTCTTAACCCTCGATATAAGTGGGTTATTATATAATTTTGAATTAAGGACGTCCTCAGTGATGAGAAGTCTGATCGGTTTATTAAAGTGCTGAAGAGTGATATTGATGACTTATATAGCCATTATAGCAACATTGGTCAATCTTCAAGCGAAAGTGGTAGCTCATCACGACCAACCAGCTCAACATCTTCCTTAGATGACACACATACAAGGAGTTCATATGTTTTGATGCGACGGTATCATCAAATCCGGGCATCAAGGAATATTGTACAATGTAAGTCTGAGGTTAAACATTATTTTATGGAAGATGTCGAGGTACCTAGTGTTACATTTCATATATTAACTTGGTGGAAGGTTCATTCCACCAAGTTTTCAGTCATTTCTTGAATAGCCCGGGATATACTAGCCATTCCTATCACTATGGTTGCTTCTAGTTAATGTTTAGCACCGGAGGTCACGTGTTGGATGCCTATTGGAGTTTATTAGCTTTGACCACCGTGGAGACCCTTGTTTGCACACAGAACTGGCTAAGTTAAATGCCCATTAGACTAGATACTGTTGATGATGCCGAGAGCTATAGGTTTGAATCTAGTAACTTTATGCTTTTAAATGATTATTTACATATTTTTAATGCTTTAATTATTTAACTTATAATTTTTATGATTTTGGAGACCTAGCTGTGAACTCCAGAATAATTGTAGATGATTGAGATGGACACACCGTGAGATTGAGTCCGGATTGTCTGGTATATCATTAACTTTAATTTGAGGTACTTAACTATTAGTATGTTTAATTTGGCTTTGTGTAATGTCTAACTTTTTTTAATTTCCAAAACAATATAGGATGCTTGAAATTGGAGGCTGATGGTGCTGATATTGTAATCACTAATTTGTAGTTTTTTTGTTTTATTTTGATACATTATTATATTGTAAATTAGTTAATGTAATACCCGAGTTCTACTACGTAAGTCCTTATGTCATTTTATTAATTCTTTAAGTTAAATATTTTGAGATAAAGATATTTTTATTACTTCCAATTATTTTATTTTAAGATGAGTTTGTTTTATTTTAAAATATGGTTTATTAAAATAGATCAAGGGTATTATTTTTAAGACTTTAAAATATTTTCCTTTAAGCCCTTTAATTTTATTTATTTAGAAAATGACATAATTAACCTCTACCATTAGATTGGTAGGTGAAAAGCATCATTGAGGTGGATAATCTCCACCATCCACTTGCTTCCTTGTGATGGAAGGAGGAAACAAAGACCAAAAGTCATTGTCCCTCCTTAAACTTATGGTGAAAGCCATACAAATGAGAAAAGAAAAAGACAAAACTAGATCACTTTATCCCATTTCACCCGTAGGAAGCAACCAAGAAAGAAAAGTCTTCATCTTCTCCTCGCAATCTTACGTGATAAGTCTTGACTAAGTCAACTAAAGCCCTTTTATTTCTTTCACCCGTAGGATTCCCAAGACAAGCAAATAAGCTTTGCATCCATAGGCTTCTAAAGCAAGCCATCAAGCCATTTGACCCACAAGCTTCCTAAGGAAGCCATTGACTTTACTTCCTTCCACCCATCGTCCAAAGGAACACAAAAGGTAAGAATTAAAACCAATTTCCCCTTAGTTCCCTTAACCCGTCGACCCTCACCCAAGAAAAAGAAATAAAATTTCATCTTCTTTTCCAAGAGCTAACCGATGCACACATTCCTTTTTTCTTCTTTTCTTTTCTTTTCATTTTCAAGAAAACAAGCTACTTTATCTTCCTCAAGCTTGTGACTCCATAGCAATGGAAGAAGAAAAATATTTTCTTCAGAATTTGGAACCAAGCTTGATCTTATCTTCAAAAGGATGAAATATTGAAGGTAATAAACTCCTGGTTCACTTCCTAGCATGATTTTCATATGGATTTCGAATTTCACCATTTCCTTACCCATTGATGTTTCGGTTTTGGGGTTAAAACAATGCTATCACTTTGTTCTTCGTCTACACGGGTTTATCACCAATTAGTCCTCCACTTGTGTTTTGAAAGAAGCTAAGAGCTCAAGGTAAAAATCCTAATTTGATTCATTTGATTTTAGTGTGATTTTGGAAGCTTACTATGTGTTTTAGCTTGTGTTTTGATGTAGTTAATTTCCTATATTGCAAATAAATATGTATGTCCTGTTTTTGGCCCAAACCGAATAGTATTATAGTTGTTTTGCTATGTATTTTCCTATATTCGAAAATACTATGTTGTTATTAAACTTGGTTTAATCATAAATAATGATTAAAGTGATTTTAAATTATATATGTTGGTATCATGTGCCTTGTGTTGAGATTTGGTTGGTAATCTATTTTTAAGATACTAGAGGTTTGGTTTAAAGGTTTTACTTGGTTCTATAATTTTATATCTTGCTTTTAAAAGTATTAAGTGAGTAAAACATAAACTCGAGTGTTTAAAGGTTTTAAAGTTTCTTAATGGGTAACTTTACTATACTTTATGCTACTTTAATTTTAATGGGAGGTTTTATCTAAACTAATTAATATATTGCTTATTTGAATAAGTTATAGCTTAGTTAGTTTAGATATCAGAGATTAATTGTGCTTGGTATATTATGATATGCAAAGCTGTCCAAGTACTCCTAAGCCCATGTCATGCCATATCTTGATGTAAAAGTAGCCCACTTATGTTGTCCCTCGTTGGTTAAATTCTATTTAACCCGAGAGTCCAAAATGTTGATAAGCTAACATTTTTATGATGAGGGACTACAAGTTGATTTAAAGGGCATATTTCCTAAGCTTGTTAGCCTACTTGAGATACATAAATCTATTTTAAAGCCCATTGTCGAAAATTTCAGATTTTATCTCCTAATGTCCATAACCCAAAATGAACTTGAACCAAAGAAACCTTACTTGAAGCCTATAAATTCTTAACTACTTTTTATGTAATCTTTTTAAATAGCCTTCCATGGACAGCTAGCATGTCTTAATACTTAAGTTATTTCTTTTATATGTTGAGGTGAGGAGTAGTCATTGGGGTTAATGTTAAGCATTGAAGGGACGTTAGATTGTAATATCGTTGCTTCCTCTTTTAAGGGAGGCTAAAGAATATTGTATGAGTATTAACACGATTATGGTATTTATTGGAATAGGACCTATATTGATGATGGAAGTATCGATGAGCATAGAGGTAAGTAGTTATGATCATACTTCTTACACAAAGTTCTCTTTATAAAAGAATGTCTCTCTTTCTTATTGCAAATATTATTCTAAAGAAAAGAGTGAATGAATATAGCATGTACAAGCCCTTTCTTGATAGCCCCTGTTAAGCATCCTAGCGATTATAATTGTGTGTATGTATATACGGTAATGCATGCACGTAGGTTCTAAGTCATGAGATTTCCATACATGCTCTCTCAATAAACTCATTGATTATTCTTATATGTAGTATGGTATGAAAATGTATTTTTTTCATAAAAAATGCATGTGCATCGAAGTAAGAAAGATGATGAAAATGTTTTGATTACAAAGGAAAGGTAATGAATGTTTCATGCCTTATGCTTCAAGTGATGCTTTAAACAAGTTTTAGAATGTCCATATGAACTGATACTTTAAATGATGCGAATAAAGTGTTTTAAAATGCCCCTATGAGTTTATACTTTAAATGACGCGAATGAACGTTTTAAGATGTCCCTATGAAAGGATGTTAAATTGTCCCTATTAACTGATGTTAAATTGTTCCTATGAACTGACGTTTTATGGATGCCATGAAAAATGATGTTCAAGCTCATGCTCTTTAAAATGATGTTTCTTCATGAATGCACTATTAAATGAAAAGATGATGTTAAGTTCATGCTTTTAAATGACGTCGTCCGTGAATGAATTGTAAATGTAATGGACTAAAAGGACTGACATGAATGAATGAATGCTTAATGTATGAAATTACGTAACGACCATATAAATGAATGAAAGGGGTACCAATGAATGGGTACATTGCAATGCCGGGTAAGTAGTACTGGTAGTACACCCAGTGCTGCCCCTGACTAAAAAGGGATTCCCAACCTGTGGCCACAGGCAGAATCCAGGTTCAAAGGAAGATCGCTAACCCCAACACACGGGACGTAATAGTGTGTACCGGCCAAAGAAAGTGAAACGTAAAGTAAAGTTATTTCTAAGAAATGTTTATGCATGAAAGCAAAGAAATCTTTATGCATGAAAGTATGACTTATTCCTTAAATTGTTATGCATGAAAGCATTGTCAAGAATTAGCAAAAATGTTTATGTATGTATGTTTTCAAAAGAAAAGAATAGATGCATAGTATGTTTACTGCATGATGTACTACTTACTGAGTATTCGATTCATTTTGTTTTAAATGTTTTAAACGTCCAGGTAATGACGAAAATGCTGGGGAGCAAGGCATTACTGCAGAGGGAGAGGCAGACACTTAGGACCTTCCCTAACTAGAACTATTATGTTTATGGATGATAGGTTATATTTTTATGAATGTACAATAGACTCTAAGAGTCTCTTATGGATGAATGTTCGAATAGAATGTCCATCAGGTGTTCCCTTTTATTAAATTATGAAAAAATTTAGAGTGCACGTGTGTCATGTCCATGCCGATCGCATGTTATTTGAAAAAGGAAAAATGATGAAAAGTAAAGAAAGTAAAGGATAGGCATGTAAGTCGCGATCTCGTCCCTCTCCGAGGCAGGGTTGTGACAGTTAAGGACTTTGGTGAAGTTCTTTGTGATTGTGGTGGATGGGTGGTTGTTTGGTGATGATTGTGATTGTAATTGTAATTGTGGTGGTTGACAGGTTGTGAACTTTTGATTGTGGAGGTTGTTTGGTTGTGATTGTAACACCCGGGTTCAGTACAAAGCTCACGTATAAATTTTTATTTTTTATTTTGGTAGTATATGATTTTTTTTAAAACTTGTAATTAAGTTAAAGCCCAACACAACTACACAACAAATCTATGCGTGATTCTTCCTCCTCTAAGTTTCTAGCTTTCTATAGTTATGCCACCTTTAATACACTAACCCACTCTCTACACACCTCATATATGGACGGCCACACCTTACCAACATATTTTTTTGTCAACTGCCCAAGCCCCTCCCACCTACATCATATTTTTTGTTCAACTTCCCATCACCCCACACCCACCGACGATTGCTCCTCCCCATTTCTTTATCTCCCACATTTTATTTTATATTTTTCTCTCACCTAAGGTAGACGTCTCTCTCTCTCTCTCTCTATTTCCATGAGCTTTGCCGCACAAGCCCTACCCCAGCCCAATGCCTTTATCCTCCACCTCTGCATCCCACCTTTGTCATGCGCCTCCTGCCAGCAAGTCGCCGTCCAGTCCTTCTTGTTGCCAACTAGAAGCCCAACTGAGGTGGTGCAACACCACTATTCGCACAGTCAATAACCACCACGATCCCAACGTGAACTACCTTGCTCCTTCACAAAAGACAACACCAGAAACCACCTCCCATAGCCACGGCAAACAACAACCACAACTCCTCCTTGCACAATGTAAACACCTCCCTACCGTGAGCCTCATTCTCGCCTCCTTCCTCTCTCGGTTTCTTCCCCACAACCTAACGGCCAGCAAGACTACCACATAAGTTTTTTGCTCAGCCTCAGTGCAACAAAGAACCCCTTCACTACGCTGCCCCTACACCATCAAGCCACCGTTCAAGCCACTGCATGTCCCCCTATTTTTTACCCCACGAAATAGAGGAAGTGTTCCTCCCACCTTGAACCACTACAACCACCCTCCATCGAGAGCTCCATCACGTTGAGGCCCCATAAAAATCTTTGCCACTGCTTCTTTTCTGCCACGTACTTATCGGTAAACCACCGATAAGGCCTCCATGCCACTTTCTCTCGGCTTACTCTCTATCTCCCTCACGTTTTACTCTCTCACCGTGTTACTCTCTCCCTCTCTCTCAGTGCTTCGTCGCGATCACCACCCACCACCGCCCAGCTCCACGTCCGTCGTAACTTTCTCTCTTCCGGTGAGTCTTCGTAGCACTACTAAAATGGTGAAAGTTTGGTTTACGCAATGTTGCTACAAGAAAAAGAGGGAAAACAAAACAAACAAAAACATGATTTACGATATTACAAGTTTGCCATTAAGGCCCACGGGTGTTGGCCTTATTTCAAATGGTTTTGTGTTTTAAAAATATTATGGGCCAGATTTCACTTTTACAGAAATTATTCTAGTTATTTTGGGCTTGGTTTAAATGGGTTATGTTTTTAATAAATGGTATTGGTTTAATTTTACTTAAGAAAATACATGATTTTATAAAGATAATAATAAATATTTATAATATGGTAGTAGTATATTATTTTTTTAATATATTTTTTAGAAGTACAATGTAGTGCAAGACTTTTATTGTGAACTCTTTAAAGAAAGACTAATTAAGTCTATTTTAGTTAAATGGTATTTTTTGCTTTGTCTACTTTAATAGTTTATAATATAATTATGTTATCCAATTTTATATTGTATAGTTGAAATTCTATAATAAATAAGTTGGAGTTTAATGTTTTAGTCAGAGTTACTAAATGAACATTGATGATTTTAGAAAGTGATGTTATATTTTAAGGTTATGAGAAGTTTAGGCTTTTGAAGAATTAAAATAGACATTTCAAATTTAAGTATTGAAATACATGTTCGATTGAAAATTTATGAGAGTTACATGACAATTTTATAGGTGGCAATTGATTTTCGTTCAGTACTGCTGTGGAGAAATTCTGATAAGCTAAGAAGTTCAGGTAAGTGGGGTTCATATACTAGTTTTGCATAAAAGAAATGAAATGAGATTGACTTTGAAAATATGTGTGCTTGTTTTTTGAAAAGAAATCTAAAAACTACCTCATATGTTTGTTCTGCATATGCATAAATTCTATATAAGAGAAAGCATTTTCTGTAATGACTGGTGTAGACATGAGTTAATTTTGTGTATTATGTTTCTGAACTTTGCAAAATGAGCGAATATAAAAATATAAAAGTTTTTGCTATGAATAAATGAAGATGTTTTGAGTCTGTTTATTTCGAACATGTGAAATGATCTGAAGTTGTTTAGTATTTTGGTTTTGATATGATGTGGCATCTGAAAACCTTAGCATGAATTTATGATTTTGTATCTGAATATAATCTAGTTCCGATGTTGTTATATTCTGTTTCTATTAAGGCCTTGCCACGAGTATAATGGTGGTTTATAACCCTACCACGAGGGTGAAACATGGTATACGGCCCAGTCATAGGTATAATTGTGGTTTATAACCTTATCATGGGGGTGAAACATGGTATACGATCCAGCCATAGGTATAATGAGAATTTATAACCTTACCACGATGGTGAAACATGATATATGGTCCAGTCATGGGTATAATGGTGGTTTATAACCCTAGTACGGGGGTTAAACATGGTATTTGTCCTGATGTGATGCTATGAGATGATGTCAATATAATGTTTTAGTTTAGATATGCCAAAAGATTTTCTTTTTGGGAATAAGTTTGTTTTTCTGAAAATTTTGCTCTGATGTTTTGTATCGAGTTTTGTTTATGCATTCCAAAAGTAAATATGTTGTTTCTGCATTCTGAAAGTAAACGTTTTGTTCTGTATACCGAACTTTATAAATGTTCATGTTTATATGCTAGTATATGTTCTTTGCTTACTGAGTTGTTGATAACTCACCATTTATCTTCACAATATTTTTCAGATATTTTGATGGTTTAGCTGAGGATCAAGATTATGAAGTATTAGGTGATATGATTTAAATATAGTGGATTAAGCATAGAAAATTTTTATGAGTATTGGCGATTTTTATTAAGAAATTTTACTATATTATGATGACTTGACATTTTGGAAAATTGGTTATATTGAAGATATTAGTTTAAATTGAAATTTCTATATGATATTAAAAATTTGGAATCTATTATTATATTGTTGAAATGTGAGTTTAAACGATAGGAAGTAACTCCTCGACCCCTGCGGGACCGGGGCGTTACAGTAATTGTGCTGGTTGTTTGGTGCTTCTTTTGCATTTTTTATTTACATTGTGTTTGTGATTGTGCATTTTTCTCTCTTTGATTTTGTAATGTATGTAATTTACTCATTGAATTTATGTTTTTTAATTATATTTTATAGTATTTTTTAGAAATGAGAAGCCCACTAAGCCGTTGGTGATTGTCTTTTTTTTTTGAAAAAAAAAATTAAAATAGGTTTTTCAAAAATGGGAAGCCCAAAGAGAGATTGGGCCTTGGGCCTTAGGCCAACTCTAACTCCAGCCGGAGCTCCTAGCTCTGATAGGCAACTCCGACCTCCAATCGAAGTCAAACTTCAACTCCCATCTGAAGTTCGAGATTACCTATGACTCCAGTCGAAGGTGGGCTTTCTGACTCCTTTGGAGTTGGAGCCCACCCCTACATTCCAACCTGCAATCTCTATCTTTGTATTTATCTTGCGTAATCACTTAGCAAAATAAGAGAATAGATAATTATGTGATGCAGCTATTGGCTATAGTTTTTGTTAACATGTCCACATATTTAATAATACAACCCCACAAAATGATTGATACATGTTGCTCTTATTTTAGAGGTCTAAATAGGTCTTAACAATGGTGATGGAGTAGTTTGTTGTTCATATCTTTTTTTACAATATAATTGTGTAATGTGCTGTGAAAAGTGATCCGTGTTTATCATTGTTTTCCTCAAATAGAAGTCCTACCGCCTATAAGAAATTTTATAAAACTAAATTTACAAAAAGATATATCTTGATATAAAATGATAGATATATTTTATAATAAGAAAACAATTAGGAAAAAAAAATTAGAATTACAAATAGTATATACATATGTAAAAAACTACAAATAGCTAAGAGACAAAATTAAATGGTGGATCAAAATCATATTATGGTTGATGTAGATTGAGAAGTAGCCTCATTTCTCAAAATTGTCCCTACAACAATTGAATTTAAAATGAAGTGTTGTCAAATAAATATAACACAATATATTATAAGCAAAAGCAAGATAATGAATTAAAAGCGACTACCGAATCCAAGCTAATCACCACCCTCTTCCTCCTCAACCTCCTCAAAGCCTACTATATTTGAAATATAAATTGGCTTCCATTTGATCCAATTTTGAGTGCAAATGTATGTCTCTACAATACCATAAGACAATGAATTTTGAAATGGATTCAATATGTGACCCGTGCTAAAGGTAGACTCTGATGTTAAATTAGAAATAGGGGCGGTCAAAATACTGCAGATTATCTCTCCAATGATGGAATTCTTGATGTCATTTACCTTCCACCAAACTAAGATATCAAGCTACCGCGTCAATAGGTGCATCTTCGCTGCCAAGTATTTATCCAACTCTGATTGGCCATTTGAAGTCTTTGGAAGCTCGAAAGTGTGCTCATACCACGCATCGCACCAATACTTTTTCGTCATTTCGACTTCGGGAGGACATGATGCGGTAGGTGTAGGTGCAGAAATATTAACACCCTTAAGTGCGGCAAACTCATCATACAATCTACTAAGAGTTTTCTTAACCACCGTCACAATATGATTCGCCCATGCCTTCCCGTTAGTGCTTACGAAGCCATACACCATGCTATTAATTTTATACTATGGGTTAAGAACAATAGCTACATATAGGAAAATGTTGATCAAACTCAAATCTCCCACATATTTCTCATACTTGAGCCTCATGCTCGTTGTCATAATCCGCAAAGTAGGATCAACATTCTCGCACATTTAATCTAATTGTTGTTTCACTTGACAAACTTGCTGACAATATTTATCGGATATAATGTACAAAGACGTGAAAGTGGTGCATGCCACCTTATAGAAAGACCTAGAAAATTCTATAAAAACCTGCACATTACCCAAATCATCATAGGTGGGCAGCCTTTATCTCCCGTCATCCTCAAAGTTATTAACATATTGTATCTCCTCATCACCCACGAGGTCAAAGGCCTTTTTATACTACTGGGTCGTTTCTAACATCAAGAAGATTGAGTTTCATCTTGTAGAAATATCAAAACATAAGTCTTTCTTGCATTCAATACCCACAACTTGAACAAAACTTGATTGGCAACTAAACAAAACTTATTGCAACCTCCAATGCCTTCCCCACGGTCATACTTTTGTGATTGTAAATTAAACAAAACTTAAGAGTTATTTTAAGACATATAGTTCAAGTTTTGGATCGATGTCTATGTATCAGTGGTGAGACAATCTTTTTTACCCCTCAATTGGTTTCTCAATAAATCGTTTTGTACACCGTATATTTTAATAATATCATTCACCATCATGTCGCTAGAAAGAATATTAAACTTAGGTTCCAAGAATTTAAAATATGCTTGGAACTCTTCACCCTCCACAAATCAAAATGGTAGCTTGTCTATTATGACCACAATGGAAGTGGGTTTCTTCCTTGATGAGCCCATGAGTGTAGGGATATGGTTTGGTGTTGGCGTAGTGGAAGTATTAGGCGTAGGGTTAGGGTAGCTAAAAGTCCCAGTTATTTATTTTTTTGTTTATGAATGTTTTTACTGTTTATTGTGGGGTTCATTTATTTTACCTTTTTAATTACTTCTAGAAATTTTAAATGATTTTGTTTTAATTTTAATATTTTTAATCACAAGAATATCTGGCAACATTTTTGTTAAATTATCTAACAAATATGTCATGAATTAACATAATTAATTGGCATGTAAGATTCAAAATCTCTTTTAAACATCCACAAATAATTAATAAATTATTACATATGAAAGCCATATAAGGGCATATGAGTAACATATGCATCATTCATACAACTAGCATACACCAACTACATGATCTAATAATGAAAAAGTTATTATGTAGTTTAAGAGTATGGATGATGTGGTATGGTGGAATGTCCTGCTCTTAAAACTGCTTACATGAATACTAAAGTCTCGTTTGGATATTGAAAGTGTTTTATTTTATTTCATCTTATCGTTATAATTTGTCCAGATTCTCAAACAAAATATAATAAACAATTTAACCTTTTCAATTTTTAAAATAATAATATTAAAAATAATATTCTAACAATATTTTTTTAACTTTCATTTTAACGTACTAACTAAACGGCATATAATTTTTAATGATATGCTATCATGTAATAGGATAAGAGGACTATGTATTCGTACTTTAAAATTACTTAATATATACTTTTGATAATGAGTCTATACATCAAACAAAATATATTAAAGCAAACAAGACAGAACATGTACATCCACATCCATGAGAGCCATGGCCAAAGCCATGGAGATAGCCATTAATGACCACAACGGAACCAAGGAAAACAAAGGCCAAGGAGAGAGAGTGTAGAGATGACGAGGGAGGTGTGGCTTAGAGATGGGGACCTGGGGGCTTCGACGGCCTAGGCTTTCATAGCTTGGAAAAGAGGGCACCGTGAAAATGACACTCGCAAGAGGCATGTGTGAAGCCTTGCAAAGAGCCTTTCTTGGGATTACTAATGGTGCTACCCAAAAAAAAATGTCAGTGCAAACAGCCTAGTTAAAAAAAAATAGCAATTTATGTAAAATTTCTTGAAAGAATAAAGAGATCTATAGGACCTTTTACCTCTCCATTTAGGTTTGAAAACTGAAAAGCCTACAAAAGATAGTAGAGATTTTTTGTAAAGAATAAACTTCTAGTCTTTTACCTTATAATTTTATGGGGTGAGTCTAATGAAAAACACAAACCTCTTTATATAGGCAAGATTAAGGATCCTTACTTATTACTTCTACAATCTTTGGGTTACCATCATTATTTCATCCATAAATAATAGCAAAAATTAACTACTTTATTTATTAAGAGCAATTACCTATGCTTTATAGATGAAGTGAATCATCTTAAATGAAGTGAACCACCTTAAGAAAGACAAATGATTTTCTAAGAAAACCCAAAGTCTAACAATTTATTCTAGTCCCAAAGATTAGAGTTCTAACTTTGGTAACTTTTTTCCTGGACAACTACAAGGTATTGACAGTCTTGAGCAATGGGAAAGCCTGAATAAATGTCCAACAACAATTAAAAACAACAAAAATTATACTACCAAGCACTAGCAGAACAAGTACCATCAAGCCTCCTTTATTTTCAAAGTGGGTAAAGTTTCAGTACATTGTTTGTTTTGCATACGTGCCGGCCTCTATCTACTGTATAAGTGTAAAGTCTAGGTACATTAAAATATCCAAAAATGGGAAATATATATATATATATATATATATATATATATTTCTACATACTTTTGTGCTCTTTTAATGATGGAACCAAAGTCATTTTCTTGATGACTCTAATAGGTAGCCATAGCACTGCTCATCCGGGTACGAGTCCAGGTATTCGGCTATATCTGGGTATTTGCCCAAATTAACTCGATTATGACCTAAGCGAATACTCAAATATACCCGAGTTTTTGAAATCTGGAAATTTGGGTACCCGAATATCCACATTTAAAAAAAAAAAAAAAATATCACTCGTGAATAAAAAAGGAAAATGAGCATAGGTGTAAATGTCAACAAGATTGAGGAGTTATCCAGTGATTTCTCGAAGAACATAATCAACCATCCACCCAAATACAAGATTGAGGAGTTACCAAGTGATTTATGAAACAAGCCAAGCGATGTCTTATTCTGAATCTAAGATATGCCATTTCCACTAAAAACATGTAGTAAGCTTCAATTTCCGATCATTGAATGTGATTGGAAACAAGACAAGTTGTGTCATTGATCTAGAGAAGCACCATAGGAAAAAATATTACTAACACTTAGGGGTTGTTTGGGAATAGAGATGGTTACTGGTTAGAGATAGTTTTATCTCATCTCATCTTATTTTAAAATTTCTCATCTCATTTCCTTCCTAAACAACACTTAAACATAAACATTTTTTAATTTCAAATCTTCAACTTTCTCATTTAATCATTACAATTTTTCTAAACTTCTAAAAACAATAAAAAAATAATTCAACTTTTTCAAATCTCAAAACAAAAATAATATCAAAAAATTATATTCTAACAATATTTTAACCTTATAATATTATTTAATTTTTTATCTCTTCTTTTTCAAAACTCCATAAAATATCTTAACTTAAAACATTTCACTACTATTCATAAATCATTTTACTACTATTCATAGATTCCTCATCACATCTCATTCCTCAAGCATCCCATCATAAAAATGTCAAACTATTTCTGGGCAATTCTATTCTTTCTTTGCCTGAATTAACAAAAAAAAAATTTGAAAAACATTTAAATACATAATACAAAAAGTAAACTTAAAATTTAAAATATAAAAAACATAAAATTCAATGATATCTAGCAAGTAGCTTCTAAATTGTAACTAATAATTCTAATTTATTACATGTACTATAGAGTATTATTCATTAATATAAAAATATTACAAAGTAATCTAATCTAAAAATATTACAAATTGTCAAATAAATTGCTTGAATAAAAATCTTTCAAAAATAATTCTAAGTTTCTAAACTCGAAATACATCTTAAAAAAAAAAATGAGATCATAAGCTTGTAGTTGTACATCTTTCTATCAAGATAAGATCATTTAGATTAGTGGTGGGCAACTGAGATTATAAAACCTATAAAATAAATATGAAAAAAATTAGAATATAAATATTATATACATATATAAAAAACTACAAATAATTAAGAGATAAAGCTAACAAAATAATGACACTATGAGATCATAAGCTTGTAGTTGTAGACCATTCTATCAAGATGAGATCATTGAGATTTGGGGTGGGAAAGTGAGATTATAAAATCTAAAAAAAAAAAAAGGAGAAAAATTAGAATTACAAACATTATATACATATGTAAAAACTTACAAATAATTAAGAGACAAAGTTAACAAACCAATGACAATGGTGGATCAAAGTCATATTGGGGCCAATGTAGATTGAGAAGTAGTTTCATTTTTCAAAGTAGTCCCTACAACAATTGAATATAACACAATATATTATAAGTAAAAGCAAACTAATGAATTTAGAGTAATTATCGGATCCAAGCTAATCATCACCTTCCTCTTCCTCAGCCTTCTCAAAGTCTACCACATTCGGAATATGAATTGACTTCCATTTGATCCAATTTTGAGTGCAAATCAAAGCATACACATTACTATGAGATAATGAACTCTAAATGAATCAAATATGCTCCCCAGGTACAAAAGGCGGACTCTGAGGCCATGGTGGAAATGGGGATGGCCAAAATACAGTAGGCTATCTCTCCAAAGATGAGATACTTGATGGCATTAACCTTCCACCAACCTAATATATCAAAATGCCATGTAAACGGGTGCATATCCATTGCC
Source organism: Juglans microcarpa x Juglans regia (assembly GCF_004785595.1). Taxonomy (NCBI): domain Eukaryota; kingdom Viridiplantae; phylum Streptophyta; class Magnoliopsida; order Fagales; family Juglandaceae; genus Juglans; species Juglans microcarpa x Juglans regia. The sequence goes on from NC_054606.1 coordinate 19,226,265, forward strand.
AAGTATCTACCCAAGTTTGATTGGCCGTATGAAGTCTTCTAATACTTGGAAACATGCTCATGCCTCTCGGCATACCTACGCCTTTTTGCCATCCTGATTTCGAAAGGAGATGATGCGATAGGTGTAAGTTCCGGAATATTAATACCCCTGAATGAGTCATCATACAATCTACCAAGGGTTTCTTTATTCTTTGACTCAATATGATCCGCTCATACATTCTTGTTGGTATTTTCCAAGTCATACACCATAGCATCGATTTTGTATTGTGATAAAAAACAATAGCTACATATAGGAAAATGTTGATCTTACTCAAATCTTCTCAATACTTCTCATAATTAAGCCTCATGCTCATTAATCCGCAAATTAGGATCAACACTCTCGCACATTTCATTCAATTGTTCTTTCACCTGACAAGCTTGCTGATAATATTCATTAGATGTAACGTACAAAGACTTGAAAATGGTGCATTTCACCTCATAGGAAAGTCTAAAAACTTTTACAAAGACTGCACATTACCCCAATCATCATTAGTGGGCTGCCCTGATCTCCCGTCATCCTCAAAGTGGTTAATATATTATATATCCTCGTCACCCATGAGGTCAAAGGTCTTTCTATACTGTTGGGTTGTCACCAATATCAAGAAAGTTGAATTTCATCTTGTACAAACATCAAAACACAACCCTTCTTGCATTCAATACTTGTAGCTCGAACAAACACCACGACTTTCTCAAGCCTAGCCAGTGAACATCTCACAGGCCTCACTGCACTTCTAACTCATGCAATCGACTCATGAACATTTTTCAAACTGCTAGTCATAATAAGATTGAAGACATGTGCAACACATTGAACATGTAAACACTCACCACCATTGATTGACTTATTGTCCTCTCTAAGCTTATTCTTAATATACCTAAATGTGATATCATTAGAAGAGGTATTGTCAACCGTTACTGTCAATACCCGCTCAAAACCCCACTCCTTTATTGCAATCTCCAACTCCTTCTCAATGGTCTCACCTTTGTGATTGAGAATTAAACAAAACTTGAGAATATTTTTGTATAATTGCCAATCACAATCTACAAAATGGGCAATCAAAGACTTATAGTTCAAGTTTTGGACCGATGTCCATGTATCAATCGTGAGACAAACTCTTTGACCCCTCAATTGGTTTCTCAATAAATCTTTTTGTACATCGTATAATTCAATAATATCATACACCACTGTGTAGCAAGAAAGATTGTTAAACATAGGTTCCAAGAACATAGAATATGCATGGAACCCTTCACCCTCCACAAACGAAAAGGGTAGCTCGTCTATTATGACTACAAGCTAAGTGACTCTGGCACGCCTCCGAATCATACATAGTATACCCCTTCAACGTTCCCCTAGTACTTCCATCCGCCATATTTTTAAGCCTAATCTCTAATCTAGATTGACTCTTTTCTTGTAAATAATGTCTAATTGGACTCTTCTTGCATTGTTCTTCTAAGTGGACTTTAAATTGGGATGTACTCTGTATTTTGTAAGAACATCCATACACTTTGCCATAATGGTTACATTTGACTTTTGGATTATTGTGTGAAGTAATTCCATACAATGGAAGGGGTTTTCTTCATTGGTGGGCCCATGTGTTTAGGGGTAGGGGTTGGTGTAGGGGTAGTAGTAGTGGTAGTGGTAAGGGTAGAGGTATGGGTAGGGGAGTTAACACTAGTCCTAGTATTCGTACTTGACTCACTATCCATGGAGTCACAAACTCACAAATACCTAACATGATGCAAAAATCACATAACAATTAAAATCATACAATCATATAAATTAAAATTGATTGGGGTTTCAATTTTGAAATAGTATGAGGTTTTAAAAGTGAAACCCTAAAATTACTTGAGGTTTCAAAATCGAAACCCCAAATCATATTACGTTAGGTATTTAGTATAAGCCCCTAACGTAATTTAGAGTTTCAATAAGAAAATCTAACATAAATTAGGGTTTCGAATTGAAACCCTTATCAATCCCAAATTCCAATCAACGATTCAAATCAGTACACACAATCCGATCTTCCACAGAGCACAAAACATAATCCCATTCTCCAAATCCATTGGACAATCTCATATTCTATAGTCCAATCCATTTCAAAAATATAAAATAAATCGAGACTGGAGTTTTGGAATACTTACAGAGATGGAGAGAGAAGAAGGTTCAGTGCTTGGAGACGGCTTGAGCTGTGGATGGGGATAGCGACAACGATGATGAGAGTGGCTGAGACTTGAGAGGAGAGTACAACAAGCAAGAGAGAGACAAAGACATAGGGGTCTAAGAGTGTGAGAGAGACTGAGAGTTTTGGATATGGGACTTGAGACACGAGGGGGGGGGGGGGGGGACATTAGGCTTAATTAAACAACTTTGTTTTGGGGATAGCTAAATAAACATCGTTTCATTATAAGTCTATTTATATATATATATATAAATATTTATATATATAAGTGGATGGACGGGAGGATTATACTAGTAGGCCTGGGCCTAGCCCCGCCCCCATCCCCCACTGGGCTCATATATATATGGGTGGATGCCTCGCCGCCTGCATCTGACAAATAGAGCCACCACCTGATCCACGTAGCCGGATAGTGGAGGGCGGGCAGAAAGGGTGCAAGGCCCTACCGCCCACCCCTGTCCTTTACAATATGGAAACTTCAAAACATATAAAATGCATGTATCATACATTAGTTTATGGCTATAGTATATGCATTAGTAACTCATGACTCTTTTAAATCCTCTTAAGTTCTTGCAATGAGTGTTTAGAATTCAAATCCACAACAAACTACTCCATCACCATCGTTAAGACCTCTAAAACAAGAACATGAACATGTGTCACAATCATTTTGTGGGCCTGCATTATTGAATGTGTGGACATGTGACAAAATATATGGCCAATGGCTACATCACACCATTATCTATCCTCTTATTTTTCCAAGTGATTGCACGAGATAGATACAAAGACAAGATTGCAATGTTGCGATGCTTTTATTAAGAACTCAATCAATACTGGTGTAATCAGCACACTGGACTTTACTAGTGTCTTATATATATTTTTCTCATCTGTTTTGTGGGAAATGGGAATACAGCTTTGATTAGATTCAACTTATCTAAGGTTATTTCTATCATTCATCTCGAACTTTGACACCATCTACCTTGACGTTATCGTATTAACACTTTACTGCACTCGGGTTGCGAATAATTATGAGTTGGACGCTTTAGACGTTCGTATCACTGCACAATGTTTTCTCCAAGTATCTTCATAATAATATCCAACCATAAATGAGTTTTGGAAATAGATCGATTGACATCTTTTATCTGCCTGATTATGGCTGGCATGGACAGTCTCTGTCATTAACCTCCACCAAAGCAAACATCAATTCAGATCTGAACCAGAATCTGTTCCATGAAAATTTACCAAAGATGGTGAAATTGTGTACGGCAGAGTGCTGCTGAGTTCTGACAAGTTGTCATTTATATGTGAATTGCATGAAGAGACGTTGGAACTGAATCAAACATGAATGGGTCCAAATTTAGACAAAGATATCCAAGCATGCATATGCTGCAAAGTTGCATTCTTCCATCCAAAGTAACTTATAATAATAATAATAATAAAAGAAAAACCAAACTAAATAGGTTCAGGGTTTAAGTTTTGAAAAGTGGTACATGTTGCAAAGGTTACAGGAAGTAAAACCATATCTTATTTGTTTATTTTTACCAACAGAATAACTTACGCCATCTGCAAGGAAGACATGTCATCTGTCGTGGAAGATAAAACATTGAACATATACATCTGCAAACGGTAATAAAGAGGTTGCCTTATCAGTGCCCGCCCTTCCTATTATTGATGGCAGGTGATCCATTATAACTACTTGTGAGCGCCTTCATGAAAGTAACCGGTTTTGTTGGATGGTCCCTCACAATCAAGCTTAGCACTTCTGGTTTTGAATAGTGTCCAACCACATCAAAATCAAATTTTGCCCGTGCTATTTCTCCAAGATCTGCATCTTTTTTTTTTTTTACCAATCCATTAAAATCAGCGCTAAGTCGCTAACCTTAACCTTTTGCACAACTAAATGTACCAACAAAAAGGGAAAAAAAAAAAAACCAGAACTGCACTTGTCTGGGTGTGGTATGATTGCGTAAATCAGATTGAAAAAGTTTAAACCATAAGAACTTCCATTAAGATTAAGATTAAGATGAATGATGGCGTGCTCCACCAAGGATAATAATGTCAACATTGGTCACTGCACCGTCCAACTCTAAGGTTGATATTTCAGAGGTTTACTGTTTTCTAAATGAAAAACCAAGAAGAATTGGAATGGCTGCAAAAAAGCACGCATCTTCCTCAAACACTGATGAACTAACCATCATCTTTTAAAAGCAGGTTGCTTGGAAAATAATTGTTTTCACCTAAAATAATATTAAACTACAAAACTTGCACACATGCATGCACTTATGGGCACACGAACTTGAACAAGATTCACCTCCAATGTTTTCTGAGAATATGCTTCTTATAATGGGAAAAATAACTCATGTAGATGCCATGCTTACAAGAAATAGAGATATTATTTTGGAGAATATATATATATATATATATATATATATATATATATATATATCAGGAGCCCAAAATGTTATTTATTGAGTGACGGTGTGAACTCTTATGAATAACACAAGAAGGAAAGTTTGAGGAAAGCATATACAACAGTGACATACCTAGATCTGCTGAGATGAGTGCCTCCCCATCATAATTGGGTCCTGCCAGAACAGCCCCTGATGGCGATATAATGACACTGCCTCCAGCACAGACAACAGAATCTGGTATGAGCTCCTCCTCTGTTCCTGAAAATACATACTCTGGAGGAGAGGGGTAATCTTTCCTTCGACAGAATTGGATGGCAGATAAAACAAAACATCCACCCTCAAGGGCAACATGGATCATTGATGATTGCCATATGGGACTGGCATCAGCCGTAGGTGCACAATATATTTCAATGCCTAGAAAACAAAGTGTTATGTATTCCACAGGGAAAAACATCATACAGTACGAATACCTACTTTCAGATTCAACATTTTCCACAAAAATTGCTTCAGATGGCATTCAATCATTAAGAAGAAATTACAAGGAGCTGGAGCACATGATTTAACAACATATATATCTGGTAATACACTTAAATAGGATAGACCTAGCCTGAGAGTTATTAATATTTGACCAAAAAAAGGCCAAGATTGGAGAGGGCAAACGAAGGTTGCACTATTGCCCGCATGGACCTGGGCAGAACAATGTTGGTCTCCAAAGTCGAACAACCCAAGCATGCAGCAAATTTGAGTCCCAACAATGTGACGTTCTAAAAATATTTACGTCCAAAGTACTTGAACACCTGGGATCTAGTTAAATCCAACAAATGCACACACCCAACCACATGCATATGTGAATGCTCATGTGTGCGTCCTTGTTGAGTTTTGTGGAGCCTCGCTCAGTCCGCTCGGGCAGAGCATTCAAGTCGCTCGAGCGGAGACGTTATCAAGAGTTCGCTCGTGAGCCGCTCCACAAATGGCTCGAGCGGATGCGATACAAAGAGTTCGCTCGTTACTCGCTCAACAGGTCACTCGAGCGGAGTTCAGACAGAGAGTTCGCTTGTGAGCCGCTCGAGCAAACGGCCAGTAGAAAGTTCGCTCGATGCGCGCTCGACAAGCTACTCGAGCAAATATCGCAGATTGTGAGAAATTAGGATTTTTCGACATGTAACCATATATATATATATATGTATTTTTTATACTGTGGCCATACATTGAGCACAGTAATTCGCCTCAAACACTGTACCTTGTGATTCCTCAAGATAATAAAATCCTCTACAACTCCATGGACTTAAGCAAGTTGCCGAACCACGTAAAATTTGTATCATGTGATTGATTGATTGTTTTTCTCATTTACTTTCATTATTGTTATCATTTTTCACAACAGTCCGAACACAGCATAGCCAGTAATTGCATCAACAAGGTGGCTAATAGTTTCTTGAAATTCTGCGGTTGCTCCAGGCCTCATATCAATTAATCTCTCTAAAATTGCATCGTCGTAAATAAACAATCAAACCAGCTATCGGTTACCAACCTATAATATAAAAAAATGATGAAAAAGAAGCTTGAAAAATGTGACAAAATATTCATATTATTGTTCTTTGCCACAAACCTTTAGCATACATGGCTGTCCTTAGAAGTGGCATTCTGTTTTCCCAACAAATGGCAGCTCCTATTTTTCCGATTTGAGTACTAAAAACTTGAATTGTCGATCCATCTCCAAATCCCCAGATGATACGCTCCAATGCTGCTGGCATAACCTTCCTGTGCTTTCCCAGGTAACCACCTTGAGAATCAAAGAATAGAACAGTACAATAGAGTGTATATCCATCTCTCTCTATCACACCCATTACCAAATGCACCTTATACTTTCCAGCCATTACTGCCAAACGATCAACTTCAGGACCTGCATTGTATCAAACAAATCAATGAAAATTGTGAATAAATTATATACACAGATATGACAAATAAAACTTAAGCCTCCAAAGAGTATCAACAATGAAATCAGCAAACAAGTCATGCTTATTATATATTTTTTCATTTAATAGATACGCTGCTACTTAATAGTGCCCGTTTGAACTACTCACTACTCACACATTCCATACAAGACCTGAATTCTTCGGCTTGTGATACTGACCAAAATCAAATCTTTAGTCACCGTACATAAACTTGAGCTAATTAATCTTATTCAATACTTCGCATATATGGCCCAAACTTCCTTCACTTGAGCTTGTGAAAAGTTCCTGAAGGAAACCTTTCACATCTCAAATGCACAGATACCATAACACCTTAAAAACTCTTGAAAACGCCGATGCTGGTTTGCATTTGTGGCATTGGCTACGGTTCTAATGACGTCTTCTCTATGGTTCCAATAACAGAATTGTCAGTAAACTTAGCTTGAGGGATAACAAAAGCCCATGTCTTCACATGATTTCCAACAAGGAACCTCGAAAAGTTACCCAACATATGACTGACTAATTCCTTAATTTACCCATCCTCCAAGAACCATTTGTTTTAGGTGTAAGCAAGACAGGGATAGCACAAGGGCTTTTGCTCTTGCACACCAAACCTATGGCAATCAACTCCACAACCTGCCTTCATGCTTCTGATGGATGACAATCCTTGGGGTACTTCATGATTCATCATTAACTAGCTCCAATGAGAGTATTGACATTTAGGTCCTGTTTTTTTTTTTTTTTTTTTTACAAGTGTAAAAAAAAAAACTTGTAAAAAAAAAAAAAAAAAAAAAAAACTCAAAAAGGCCCCACATAAGCTTCCCCATCCAATGCTTATAATAGGGAAGAGCTACAGTGCTTCCCCAAATTTAGGGAAGTGCAGTAGCTTATGTTAATATTCTTTTATGAATATTTAATTCATCCTCACTCTATGTGAACTGGCCTCTTTTTTTCTCTACTGTTAACAAGCCAACCCACGCTTCAAAAAAAGAAATTCCACATTCTCGTAATGCCCCCGCCCTCCCCCCCGACTTCCCTTTTCCCCAAGACTCCCTCTCTCTGTCTTGTATTCCCTTTCTTCTTCCAGCCGCCCCCCTCCCCACAAATTTCCACTTAGAAACCGCCATATATGAAAAGTTCTCTGAAGCTCGAACTAATCGAAAGGGTTTGAATCTTTATCATCATTGGTAAGATATCTCCATCTCCAGATTTATTCACTTATTCCATGTTGTATTTTGCGGCAAATTTCATCTCAGTGGGTGCTAATATTGTTCACTCTCTATAGAAAATTAGCTTGAGACTTGAGTTTGTTCATTTTCTACAATTGTTTAAAGAGGCTTGAAAAGGTAATTTTTATAAAAAGAATTATATCCAAAAGTATGTATTGCTGGTTTTGCAAGAGAAATTGGGTATTGTGATTTTACTTTGTAATTTAAATCAGCCTTCCAAGAGCCTTTGGTGACCAGAAAAATTACGTTCTAAGAATTAATAAGCGGGTAAGCAAGGTTATACTAAAATATTGGTGTGATTGGTATTATTTTTTTCTATGAAAGCAAGAGATGGAAAGTCTTGTTCTAAATTCTACCTTAGGTTGATTAGGACGCTAAGGAAATTTTATAAATAATTGATATAATAAATCTGATAATTACACAAACTTGTATAAGATTGAATATCAGTTTTTCAGTTGACATTCTTGATTGTTGCTAAAGTAAATCTTTGATGTTTGACCTAAAAATTGTGAAAAGAGTGTAAGGTTATTTCTAAGAAATTAAAGACTATATTGTTGCCTTAAGAAGAACTGATACTCTTAAAGTAACTAGATATTCAAATCCTATTTTGTAAGATTATTCTAATGATGGAAAATACAATTATGGTTATGTATTTTGCTATCTAATAGAATTATTTTATAGAGAAATATGAACCAAATCCCTTACTGCTTTATGTGCAATAGAGACTAAATTTGTGGTATGCTTTGAGACCATAGTGTATGGTATCTGACTGAGGAAATTTATCTTATGACTTGAAATTGTTGACTTATAGTCAAGCCGCTAAAAAAGTATTACAAGAATTCCTCATAATATTTTTTTCTAATTGATAAGTACTTAATGAAATTTTAAATATCTAAGTGTTAAAGAGAAAGTACAGAAACAAATATGTCCATAATAATAGTGTGTTAATAATTATATTTTAAAGGACATGTTGAAAAGATTGGTCATATGTTTATACCCAAGATGTGAACATGTTAAAGAAATCATTGATATGCTAAGTATTTTGTTACTGGACATTAAAATATATCTATTATGGTTGTTTCTGTTTTCTTGCCTTTCTAGTTTATATGTACATTAAATCGTGTAGATGAATGATAACAAGATAATGTCTACAATAGACATGAATTGGATCCCAAGGCATTACAGTATTAGCTTTAATTGTCACAATTAAAGATCATGTTGAATTATGTTACTGGTGTTGTGGTAGATAGAAGGAAATTTGTTAGTCATATAACAGAAGACCGTCATGATTCACATTGGTAGTTGGTTTGACATTGATATTACAGAACTTATGTAATGTATTCTGAGCTATAAAAGTTTTATGGAAATGAATTTGAGCATTATGGTTAATTTCATGTAATAAACCCATGAACGGAAAATATAATTTTATTTGCGTATGAGCCAAGTGAGAGAATGTAAAAGTTTTATTTAAACTCTATGTCTTATTCACCCATATCCTGATGAGTTTAGAATAACTCAATACTTATCACTTAATTGATGAGTCACAATGGCATAAGATTAACTCCCATGAGATAAGATTAATTCTATATCTAATCATAGTGGGACACAAAGTCTCTAGATTTCTTGATGGTCATAAGTCTATAAATAGTACTGGGGGGTTAAGGGTTGTCACCTACAACATCATTGTGCCTCTAGCCATTGGGAGACACTCGAAGAGTTGTTAGGGTGATCATTATCTCATAGTCAGTAAAATTCTTCATCGAATTAGATATAGAGAAAAGTACGTCTTTTAATTATTATTATTTTATTATTATGGATCATAGAAATCAAATATCCGATTATTAATGTTCATGTTAAAATATGTAACATTTGGTATCAGAGCTTTAGGTTATAGATTTTTTATAGTCTTGATAAAATATAGATTTGATATATTATCATATATTAATTTAACACCATAATACCATGTACTTCTTCCATTTTATGTTGATATATTATTGTAAAAGAAAAACTCTCATGTGATTGTTCACTATTCTACGAGGTATTGATGCATCTGCTTCAATCTTTGCTTGGGCTTTATTTTATTTTCTCCCTCATTGATTGCACTGTGTTGGTAGTTGAGGAGATGCTGCATGTGTTGAAAGTATTTGGTGTAAGATAGCCGAAGTCCCTTACTGGTGATTTGGGACGTATGACAGCTTTAAAAGGCAGCATAAAGGGGCTGAGAAGCCCCGATCGGCTAATGAGAATTTTCTTTGGGTTTCTGTTGATACAAAAAAAAAAAAAAAAAAATTAGAGAGATTGAGCCACTGAGTGGGGACTAGAGGGGGTGGCACAAGGTGGTCGGAGTGCCATGTTGGCACCCCGGGATGGGAAACCGCCACCACCACCATATAGATTCTCGGTATGGTAGCTAAATCCATCTCTGAGATGAGTTTTTTAGAAAACAATACTATAAAGTCCAATATTTGGTGTTGAGAGAAGGCTGAGAACCTCCTCGTCGACACCTATGTAACAGCGGTAGAGGGCTTTAAAGCCCACTAGCCGCAGCGGTATTCTAGTAAAAACAAAAAAAAAAAAGGCAGTGAGTTTGATGTCGGTGGCGGGAGGAGGCCGGGTTCACTATGTTGTCCTCTCCTTGCTGCGACGCCCAGAGTTGGAAGAACTTTGGTGCGGCGGGTGCTAAAGGAAGAAGAAAGAGCCTATGATTTTTTCTTTCAAAACAGAAGGGTTGGGCTATAGAGTCGGGCAATGGGTTATAGCCCAATCCGAGATAAAGAAAAGAAAATCCAATGGGCCAGTATAAATGGGCAACCCAATAAAAGAAAGAAAAAATAAATAAATTTTATTTTCTTTTATGTGCATGTTGTTATTGTTAAATACATGTATGAATTCTTTAATATTTATTTTGTCTCTTATTTCAATTATTATGCCATATATAATTTTTTTATGCAATATGGGGCAAATGATTTACACCAAAATTAAAGAAAATATTGATTGCCCAAAGGTACAAAATTTTCTTAAATTTTGATAAAAAAAAAATCATTAAACTCCATAGTAAGGTGGATATACTGGAGTGAATAATTTTGTATGTCAAGATCTACTTATAAATGAGGATTTTAATGATACTACTAGTTCATTCATCAAAAGTTTATCCATTAAAGTAAAACTAGAGTGAACAATTTGTGTCAAAATCTACTCTCAAATGAGGATTTTGATAACACTACTAGTTCATTCATTAAAGTAAAGTTGGAGTGAACAATTTGTGTATCAAGATCTACTTTCAAATGAGGATTTTGATGAGACTACTATTTCATCCATCAAAGTAAAGTTGAGGTGAACAATTTGTATGCCAGAATTTACTTCCAAATGAGAATTCTGATGATACAACTAGTTCATCCACAAAATTTAAAATTGGAGGAAATATTTTGTGTGTTCGGATTCACTCCTAAATGAGGGATCTCGATGACACTATTAGTTCATCTATAATGGATTAAATTCTATTATTGTTTATGAGTATCGAACTCAAAGCATTAATGTGATTAAAATGTTTTTCTTGTAATAAGTATACAAATATCTTAACAAGGTTTCCTGTACAAAATATACTCTAGTTTAGAGAAACATGAGCATGCCAAATTTACACTAAGACTAGTTTTAGACTTTGGTTTATCTATTATAAATCTAATATCAATTATTATTGAGAATAGTGATAAGGTTCAGAAAAGTACAATGCTTAAAAAGATTGAATTAATTACTACATATCAAACTATAGTAGTTTCTTAGTTTTGTACATAATAGTTTGCTTCAGAGACATTATTATTTCATTAAAGTAATAAGATATTAACAAGTTGGTAGCATGGCTGTTAGCCAGATATAAATTTATTTTGCTAATTTGTATGAAAAATCATTTGTATCTTTTGAGAAATGAATGAAATGATGGTGATGAAAAAATAAGAATTATGTCAATTGAAATTTGAAAGAAATAAAGGCACATAAAGATTTAAGTGCCTTAAGCATAAGATATCATTCGAAGGGAAGGGTAAACCTTTTTTTGTATAAGTTTCAAATCAGATCTTATACGTATTTATACATTCTTATTAGATTAAACTCAAGTGTAAATGTTTATATTTATTTTATCTATACAAGTTTCAAATCAAACTCTATAAATATTCATACTTATTTTAGTGGTTGAATTTGAGTACAAATGTTCAAATTTTTAAATTGTTTCAAAATGTCATTTATGTTTGTTCTATTTTTCCTTTCAATAAAATTTTTATTTGTTATGCCTTCATAATAGTATTTTTGTTAAAAATTTTTCCTTTTCAGTTATGAGGCATGTATTGAAACTAAATGAAAAATGATTTATGAAAACTCTTTACAATTTGTGGCATAGAATTTGAAACATAATTTGTAACATAAAAGTTTATAAAATATCTCCAAGAAAAATTATAAAGATTAATAAATAAAATATTTTCTGCATTTAGATTTTTTAATCTCAGGATGTGTGTTGATTTATATAAAATGAAAGCAAATCAAACATATCAAGAAAATATGGTACAAGGAATATAGAATTTCTTGAAATAATGCTTATAGATGCGTGTAAACCTTTTTTTCATTATTTTTATTGATGATTTTCATGGTATAAATGTATTTATCTGCTACATGAGAAGTCTTAAGTCATTAGTAATTCTTGAGATACTTCTCATGGGGAGGAATTACAGTTAGATAGAAATGTGAAAATCATTCAATTGGATTGAAGTAGTCATGAGTGCCAGGAAAAGTATTATAAGTCAAGCTATAACCGTAACCTATTTTGTTAAATTCTTGGAAAGATGTGCAATAAAATTATCAAAGATAATAACATATATCTTAAATTGTGTTCCTAGTAAATAGTCTCAAAGATTTATTTTGGATTGTGGAGTGATGGGATACTTGATTTAAGGCATATACATGTATGAATAGTCAATCTAAAGTAAGACTTTACAATCCAAATGAAAGAAAATTGGATTGTATAATAGTTCATGGGTACATTATTGATTACTCAGGGAGATCCAAATAATTTAGGTTAAATTGTTTTTATTTATAGTTTGAATTTTGAGAAAATTGAAATGTCAAATTTCTTATGGTTGGAAAAATCAGTGAGAGTATAGAAATTAGGGATGCGACTGTTGTGAAGTACATTCTTATACTTCGAAAATGTTTATAGTTTATTTTATGATTATCTTAATGATAATATGAAACAATAATCAAATGATCATCTACCTCATCAGAGAAGCACCGTTGAAGAATTGGCCATGGAGACATCAGAACAGGTAACGTCATGTGATCTTCTTGATTTGATTTTTTGTTAGGTTATGTGGTATATTTTCAAAAGTTAAATTTAACATAGAAATAAATGAAGATTCGCATATGTTTTCACAAGTTATATAAATAAGTGATTTCATAAAAGATTGATGCATAACAGAGTGATTGAAATCCATGAATCAATATAAAATCTGTAATTTCATCTAAATTTTCTGAAATGTATAAAAAGCTGAATGTAAATGAGTATTGGAGACAAAACTCTGACTTTAAAGATAATGTTAAACAATATAAAGTCATATTTGTAATTAAGGATTTCACTCATAAATGAACATTGATTAGAAAGATATTTCTAATAAACCTAGAAGAACTCATTAATGATCACTATGGAATTAATAGCTCATTATAGTCTAGAGTTATATCAAATAGATGTAAAAATAATTATAGAATGAAAGTCTAAAGTCTACAAGAAACGAATAAAATGATGACTTAAAAAATGTAATAGATTTTTTAAAAATTGGTATATGAAATCTGATAATACCAATATTGTTTTTGGATTTAAGAAAAATATTTATTGTTAATTTATATACCCTAATATTAGCGTGAGTGTATTTGTATTTATGGTCATACAAGTATATGACTTTTTGGCCAGTATGAACCGTGGTTTGTAGTATGACATTAAAATGATGTATCTAAATAACTTTAAGAATGAAATTTATGAATGAGGCATCATTCGTAATTGAGATTGAATTTTAATACCAAGACGATGACTGTTAGGATTGTCTTAGTATGGTTGCATAGAGTTTTGGAAGATTTTACATGAAAAATTATTGTTCAATAGATGCCTTAAAAATAAAATGTGACATGCTCAATATTTTACAGTGTCCTCGAATTAATTAAGTTCTTAAGGAAATTTTATACGTGATTGCTATAATAAATCTGATGATTGCACAAATTTGTATAAGGTTGAATATCAGTTTTTCAGTTGGCATTCTTGGTTGTTGCCAAAATAATTCAAAGATGTTTGACCTAAAAGATGTGAAAAAAGTACAAGGTTATTTACAATAAATTAAAGACTACATTGTTGCCTTAAGAAAAATTGATGCTGTTAAGATAAATGGATATTCAAACTCTATTTTGTAGAATTACTCTAATGATGAAAAATACAGTTATGGTTATATATTTTGTTATCTAGTAAAGTTATTTTATGGAAAAGTATAAAGCAAATCTCTTACTGCTTCATGTGTAATAGAGACTGAGTTTGTAGTATGTTTTGAGGCCATAGTGTATGGTATCTGACTAAAGAAATTTATCTTAAGAATTGGAATTGTCGACTTATAGCCAAGCCGCTAATAAAGTATTGCAAGAATTCCTCAAAGTATTTTTTCCCGAATGATAAGTATTTAATTGAATTTTAAATACCTAAGTATTAAGAACAAAGTACAGAAAAAAATATGTCCATAACAATAGTGTGTTAATAATTATATTTTAAAGAAAATGTTAAAAAGATGGGTCATATGTTTATACCCATGATGTGAACATGTTGAAGAGATCATTGATATATTGAGTATTTTGTTACTGGACATTGAAATATATATATTATGATTATTTCTGTTTTCTTGTCTTTTCATTTTATATGTACATCAAATCATGTAGATGAATGATGACAAGATAATGCCTAAAATAGATATGAATTGGAACCCAATGCATTATAGTATTAGGCTTAATTTTCCCAATTAAAGATTGTGCTGAATTAAGTTATTGGTGTTGTGGTACATGGAAAGGAATTTGTTGGTCATATAGTAGAGAACTGTTATGTCTCGTATTGGTAGTTAGTTTGACATTGATATTACGGAATTCATGTAATGTATTCTGATCTATGAAATTTCTCTGGAAATGAATTTACGCAGTATGATTAATTTCCTGTAATAAACTCATAAACGGAAAATATTATTTTATGGGCGTATAAGCCAAGTGGAAGAATGTAAAAGTTTTATTTAAATTCTATATCCCACATACTCATATCCTGATGGGTTTAGAATAGCTCAATACTTATCACTTAATTGATGAGTCACAATAGTATAAGATTAACTCTGATGAGATAAGATTAAACTTTATATCTAATCACAGTGAGACAAAAAGTCTCTAGATTTCTTGATGGTCATAAGTCTATAAATAGTACTGAGGGGTTAAGAATTGTCACCTACAATATCATTGTACCTCTAGTCATTAGGATACACTTAGAGGTAAAGTTATTAAGATGATCATTCTCTCATAATCAGTAAAATTCTTCACCAAATTAGAGAATGAGAAATGTATGTTTTTTAATTATTATTATTTTATTATTATGAATTATAAAAAATGGAACATCCGATTATTAAGGTTCATATTAAAATATGAAACACAGGCTGCCTATGAAATTCCATCTTCCGGGTGTTAACAAATAAGTAATCCATCCAATCAGGATTCAGAACACATGGACACACACACACAGTCTCACCTGGTACATTGATGGCTGATGCATGATACCTGCGGAACTCCTCTTTGCCCTTGGCAGTTCGATTATCAATGGTAACACCGAAATCGAAAGTGCATCCCCGCGGATAACCACCCACGAATGCTTCTGGAAACACAACCAGCTGGGATCCATGCCCGGCCGCTTCAGCCAGCAACCTCTCGGCCTTATCTGCAAGTTCCATCAGAAATTGAAGCTAGCACCATTATCACTACAAACATCGTCATCTCAACTAGAAACATTACACTAGAAGAGAGAGGCAGTTTGAGCAAGAGGTAACAAGTGATCAAGGAGAAGATAGAAGAGGGACCTAGAGTGGCGGGGGTGTCGTAGAAGACAGTGGAGGCCTGGACCACAGTGGCTCGGACCGTGGGTGCAGATGGTTCGGCTCCCATGTCGACCTCCGGGAACAGAGGCCCGTCATGGACAGGCGGCACGGGCACTAGCGCCATGTCTTTTTGGTTGTTGGGCTTGCAAATTGGATGAACTGTGAGAAGTGCCAGATTTCTCACTCAACTCATTATTATGGCTGCTTTTGCCTTTTGCTCTACAGAAAATACTTTGAACTTGAGCCGTTTGGAAAATTGGAGGTTTGAATTTGTGGTGCGTGCTGGAGGTGTCTAGAACTAGAATATTATGATCGGGTTAAATGCTTAATCAAATTAGTATTCAAAAGCTTTAAGACGGTTAGATACTAATTTAGTTAAACCTTTAATTCTCAGGATTGTAACAGAATCAATCATTGATACAAAAGCCATATGATTGTTAGATATTAATTTGGTTATATTTTTAATCCTCAAAATCATAACATAGAAGTTACCTTGTCAGGGCTTGAACACCGATTTCTTTCCGACGCAATATATTTCACAAACACATAATTTAAAATGAGAGTATTTTTGTAAAGTGGTAATATTTTTATAAAATATTTTACTAAAATGAAAATCAAAATTCAAAACAAAAGAGAAAAAGAAATTCAAAACAGATTTTAAAAACTAAATTTTGAAAAAAGAAATTAAATTTTTGGAAAGAACAAAACCTAAATTTAAAATTAAGATTTAAAATATGTTGATAAGGTAAAGGAGAAAAGCTAGGGTAAGGTCGCAAATATGCCCCAGTACTCCTAATTCGCGATTCCCTTCACTCATAATTAATAAAATTAACAAGTTTTTGGACCAACCGATAAAATTAAATATTCACTAAATAAAAAAAAATGTTTACAATTCATAAGTTATTTTTAATATTATAACCATTATCAATATTAATATAGAGAAAATCTATATATTATGTTATTAAATCAGATAGTGTGAAAATAGAAATGATTTAACTATAAAAATCTTATAAAAGTAAATGTATAAATTGACGTAATTTAATGTAAAATTATTTATAATATAAAGTATATTTATTGTTTCACATCAAGACATATCATTTTGCAAGCGATGACGGAAAACAAATCATCTCATCTAATCATTATAATTTTTTGAAACTCTCAAATAAAATATAAAAAATAATTTATTTTTTTAAAATTTTCAAAATAAAAATCATATTTTAATAATATTTTATTTAATCTTTAATTTTTATTTGATCTCCTCTAAAAAAAAAAAAAAATGCCTAGGTCTCTTAAATTGGTGCTCAAGTCCACAAGGTAACTTCTGGACACCTCCCGCACTAACCACAATTTCAAACCTCCAATTTTCCAAACGGCTCAAGTTCAAAGTATTTTCTGTGGAGCAAAAGGCGAAAGCAGCCATAATAGTGAGTCGAGTGAGAAATCTGGCACTTCTCACAGTTCATCCAATTTGCAAGCCCAACAACCAAAAAGACATGGCCCTAACGACCGCTCCGCCTGTCCATGACGGGCCGCTTTTCCAGGAGGTCGACATGGGCGCCGAACCATCTGCACCCACGGTCCGAGCCACTGTGGTCCAGGCCTCCACTGTCTTCTACGACACCCCCGCCACTCTAGGTCCCTCTTCTATCCTCTCCTTCACTCGTTACCTCTTGGCTTCCTCAAACTGCCTTGCTCTTGAATTTTGTTGGATTTCTATGTAGATAAATTGAGATTCTGGAAAAAGGGAAAAAAGAAAAAAAGCTGTTACTTAATGTAGTCTTAAATTACTGTGTTGCTTGGTTGACATGATCGTTACCCACTTTTCAGAACTTGATCAGTGGTAGCCACAAAAATTGATAAATATAATTTTCAATTTCCTTTAGTCATTTACTTAATGTAGTCTTAAATTACTGTGTTGCTTGGTTGACATGATCGTTACCCACTTTTCAGAACTTGATCAGTGGTAGCCACAAAAATTGATAAATATAATTTTCAATTTCCTTTAGTCATTTTCTCTGTATCCTGGGCAATGAATTAAGTGGAGGGTGATTTTGTTTAGCCAATCCTTCATTGTTTGTCATGTATGTTTGAAAGACATTGAATAATTTATCTCTTGCGTGCGAGATAGTGTAATGTTTCTAGTTGAGATGAAGATGTTTGTAGTGCTAGTGGTGCTGGCTTCAATTTCTGATCGAACTTACAGATAAGGCCGAGAGGTTGCTGGCTGAAGCGGCTGGGCATGGGTCCCAGCTGGTTGTGTTTCCAGAAGCATTTGTGGGTGGTTATCCGCGGGGATCCACTTTCGGTGTTACCATTGGGAATCGAACTGCCAAGGGCAAAGAGGACTTCCGCAGGTATCATGCATCAGCCATCGATGTACCAGGTGAGACTCTGTGTGTGTGTGTGTGTGTGTGTCCATGTGTCCTGATTGGATGGATTACTTATTTGTTAACACCCGGAAGATGGAATTTCGTAGGCTGCCTGATTCATTTGAATTTTGTTTTGGACTGACATTATTGGTTCTAATGAATACTATAATTTGATGAAGCGAAGAGAATCTCCTTCTGTTCTTTTTTTGTTTCTGTGAATATCCTATTATTGATAGAATTGGTCCGGAGTACTTTGGTCCAACTTTTTAGTTGTATCTTACTTATTTAACACCTGGAAGATGGAATTTCGTAGGCTGCCTGATTCATTTGAATTTTGTTTTGGACTGAAATTATTGGTTCTAATGAATACTATAATTTGATGAAGCGAAGAGAATCTCCTTCTGTTCTTTTTTTGTTTCTGTGAATATCCTATTATTGATAGAATTGGTCCGGAGTACTTTGGTCCAACCTTTTAGTTGTATCTTACGTATTTGTTAACACCCGGAAGATGGAATTTCGTAGGCTGCCTGATTCATTTGAATTTTGTTTTGGACTGAAATTGATCTAGAGGAAGTTTGACTTCTGGTAATCACATAACATTTTAAGTAATTATTGGTTTTAATGAATACTATAATTTGATGAAGCGAAGAGAATCTCCTTCTGTTCTTTTTTTGTTTCTGTGAATATCCTATTATTGATAGAATTGGTCCGGAGTACATTGGTCCCAACTTTTTAGTTGTATCTTTCTTTCTTAAGGAAATTTTTGTCTCTATCTGTATTTGATGTTAAGAAATGAGAGTAGTAGGAATCCGGTGATAGAGGTATTGGACGTAAGTCTTGTACCCTTATTGTTTTCACCCATGGAGACTCAAAGGTATCATTTATCATCCATCAAGCCTCATTAGAGTGACCTTTACTACTGACCAAACCCCTCTGGTGGATGTATGCCAGCTTCTTTTGGTTCCTGCATGTGAATGCTAGGCAAATATTTTGGATCAAACTAGGTCTTTTTGTGTTTTTCACTTGTAATTGAATAATGAATGCAGGTTCTGGGTTGGCGGATTCATAGTAGTTCTGAGTAAGATACAGATCTAAATTTATTTTCAAAATTGCATTAGATTTGAGAAATCCTGCCTATAATATTACTAAAGCAAAGTACAAGTTTTTATGAGACCCAGATTCCAATGTCTTCTCAACCAGAGAACAAACTGAATTGTGTGCATGGTTTTCTATTTGCTTGTGCAAAACAAAATCAGCACACATACACACACCCACACTCTGATGCAGGAGCATCTAAGCCCAAAGCAAAGAATGCCCCTAGTTTAAGTTATCCAGCCCATTAGCTTCTTAATCTTCTATTTTTTTTTTTCAATATCATGTGACTTCTAATGAAGTTGGCTGGTTAAGATTTATTTGTTCTATGAAAGATGAAGGGCTATGATTCTGGTTTTAATATAGGCCACCCTTGTGCCTTTAGATGTATCTCACATTCTTTTGGTTAGACCATGGTGATATGACAATGACATGATCCATCACTCTAGAACCAACCATTCCTCATTCTAAACAGGTAAAAAAAACTATACATTGCATCCTCTCAGGCAAGAAGACACTAGTTCCAACTTCCTCTAAACATAATAAGATTAATACTTTCTTGATTGCTGCCAAGTTTGAAGCTATGAGTCAAGATGTGGGAGTTATGTGTGCATTTGTTTTCAAGGTTGGGAAGGAAGCTTTAGTGTTTAAGTTTGATGATTATGCTCCAAAGATTCTACGGCTATTAGAGCATTGGCATTGAATTTCTAACTTTTCCCAAAATTTTAGGGAATTAGGCCACTTTTCTAGTTTTGTCAAATACAGCCCGCATTCAAATTTCTGTTATTTTCCATATAACAGTCGAATGTTATTTCTTTATCTTCTTCTTCTTCTTTTTTTTTTTGGCTAATTGTCATATTTTTCAAATGGTTTTATTTAGTCATGCATTTATGAAAAATACATAGCCAATCATAGGAACTTATAATTTTAAATTTCACATATTGTGTTGTTTTAATCTTAATTGTAATTTTTATGTTGCCCAAAAAAGGAAAAGGGAAAAAAATCTTTGCATATAGTGAACTTTATGTAGCCGGACTTTATTGTAATATTTATTTATTTCTAAGGGTTCAACACTATCTTTTTGTGATGATCACAAATTATGTTTGTTATTCTAGTCTTTAGAAAAAGGCAAACTGCAAGAAAGAAAAGGTGTTAAAGTGTAATGCCTTGAACCCAAAACTACAAACAGATAGAATCATTCATAATTTAGAGTCCGTATTTGCGAAATTTCAAAAAACAGTTTTTAAGCTATCTCCCAACAAATGAATAAAAATAAACATCAAAAGTTTCACTTCCAAGGTTCAGTCAGAGCAATTAAAATTTAAATATTTACATGACATATAGTCCAAACAAAATTTATTGAAAATAAAAATACAACTACAGTAAGAACTCTCTGTACCACAAGAGAAAATACAAGCTGATGACCATCTAGCCACAAGGCCTCCAATCCGAAGTCTATGAACTCAAATCTATAACCTCAAGAGAAATAACCTTCTACTACTCTGAAAGATGAATATGGATATACAGTGGTGAGCTGCGAAATGCTCAGTAAGTAGCAATTTAATGGGGTGGGGGAAATGGCAATTTAATTATAAATAAATATTTACAAATCCCAAATTAAAAGGCACTGAACAATACCAAATTTTACCCAACCAATATATTTCAACCAAACACATAATTCAAGGCCACATGATAAGAGGGAAATCACTAATATACCACAAAGATCTCATGCCACTAAGACATCATGATTCATGCCACAAGGGGCATCAAACATGTCACAGAGGCATTTATATCACGAGCTCAAGAATAAATAGCATGCTCACATGAGTTCCTAAAATTCATAAACAGCATAAATGTATGTATAGGCATTTCTCCATCTATTCCGACATATTCCATTTACAAAATTTGCTCAGTTCCTCACATTTAATTTCAAAATAGCATAGAAATGTGCACATAGCCAAAGTTTATACAAATTTGAATCACAAGTCCAAAGTGCACAAATTCAAGCAATAGCAACTGATTTTTATCAGAAACCCATTAAAGAGCCACTTACTTGTCTGCTAGTCAAAGTAATAAGCACGATGGTCCTTTAACAACAGTAAGAACCTAATTCAAGACCGATAAAATACATCACTCCTACACTAAAAGAGTTCCCATTTAACTCTTTAAATCAGCATAATCTTTAATAAGAGGAATTTATTCCTTATCCAAGCCTTGAATGAGATTTGCATTAAATTTTTTTACCTAGAATCAAATCTGGACAGCCCCTGGATATGCTTAAAAAAATTGTTCTCACTAACTATAAAACCCCAAATTTCTAGATTACAAAACGCATTGCTGGGCAGCACATAGCCAAGATTACAAAACGCATTACAAACCCCAAATTTATTGTTCTCAATGTAATAAGGTCTAAACTCAGCCATATAAATAGTTACTTCAACAGTGATTAATTCTAAGAGCCAATTCCTAATAATCTTCTTGAATTTAATATACAAATCATAATGATGTCATTGTCTACATGTCAGACAACCGGATACACATTTAAAAATTCTACAAACCACTTCCAACCAGCCCATGTAGTGCTCCTCATTACAACCACAAATTGAAATACCAATCACACTAACATTTTAGTATAACCTGCCAAGCCACTTATTAATTTCTCAGAACGTAAGTTTCTCGTCACCAAAGGCTCTTGGAAGGCTTTAAATTACAAAAGTTAAATCACAATACCCGATTTCTCTTGTAAAACCAGCAATACATACTTTTGATATAATTCTTTTTTACAAAAATTACCTTTTCAAGCTTGTTTAAACAATTGTAGAAAATGAACAGACTCTAGTCTCAAGCTAGTTTTTTATTGAGAATGAACAATATTAGCGCCCACTGAGATGAAATTTGCCGCAAAATACAACATGGAATAAGTGAATAAATCTGGAGGAGAAATCTTACCAGGGATGATGAAGATTCAAACCCTTCGAGTAGAGCACGATTTTTTCGAGCTTCAATGGTGAGTGTGTGTGTGTGTGTGGAAAAGAGAGAGAGAGAGAGAGAGTGAGCTTCATATGTGGCAGTTTCTAAGTGGAACGGTGTGAGAAGTTTTTGGGGGGAACATTAGGGTCTCAGAGGAGGGAAAAAAGAAGGATTGATAGAATGAAAAAAAAGAAATTGGGGGGGGGGGGGGCTGGAAGAAGAAAGTGAATGAGAGAGAGAGAGAGAGAGAGAGAGAGTCTTGGGGAAAGGGAAGTCGGGGGGGGGGGGGGGGGGAGGGTATTTCGGGAATGTGGAAGTTCTTTTTTCGGAGTGTGGGTTGGGTTGTTACAACAGTAGAGAAAAAGCGAGGCCAGTGCACATAGAGGTAGGAAGAATTAAATATTCATAAAAAAAAATATTAACATAAGCTGCTGCTCTTCCCTAAATTTGGGGAAGCACTGTAGCTCTTCCCTATTATAAGGAATGGATGGGGAAGCTTATGTGGGGTCTTTTTGGGCTTTCTATCTAAATTTTAAGGAATATTGGTTTTAGGGACCTAAATGTCAATACTCTCATGGGGGCTAGTTAATGATGAATCATGAAGTACCACAAGGTTGTCATCCATCGGAGGCATTCAGCATGCTTTTGATTTAGTATCAAGAGTAGCTTTGCCAAATCTGCCATCTTAAAGAATGCCACCTATGCAGCGAGCTGAAATGTTAAGGCAGGTTGAGAAGTTGATTGCCATAGGTTTGGTGTGCGAGAGCAAAAGCCGTTGTGCTATCCTTGTCTTGCTTACACACCTAAAAAAGATGGTTCTTGGAGGATGGGTAAATTGAGGAATTAGTCAGTCATATCTTGGGTAACTTGTTGAGGTCCCTTGCTCGAAATCACATGAAGACATGGGCTTTTGTTATCCCTCAAGCTAAGTTTACTTACAATTCTGTAATTAGAACCATAGAGAAGACATCATTTGAACCATAGCCTATGCCACAATAGCAAACCAGCATCGAGGTGTTCAAGTGTGTTATGGTATCCATGCATTTGAGAGGTGAAAGGTTTCCTTCAGGAACTTTTCACAAGCTTAAGTGAAGGAAGTTTGGGCCATGCAAAGTGTTGAATAAGATTTGCTCTGTTAGAGGACATGGTTGTAATGAGTGTAAACTGTGAGGGTATAAATGTCAATTGTATGTAGTGTATATATATGATGGTACATCAATGAATAAAGTAAGTATTTGTCACATGTGTTTCTACATGGTATTAGAGATCCCTATTGTCAGATGGTGGTAAGTGGTGTACGGTGGTTCACGCCAAAATCGAGTTCATTGTTGTCTGAACTCGTCGGAGTGTTTTCCGGTGTAGTATCTGACTTTTGTGGCCAGATCTAAGCTCACCAATGTTTGTAGCTGCCAGATCTGAGTTCGTCGTCGTCATCTTTCCCGCATCCCGGTGGCTTCTCTCTTCGTCGTCGGCGGCCCGTAGGTATTTGAAGTTGTTTCCGGTGTCGTCTTCAGTACTGGGCACTAGGGGTGAACTCGCTGTCATTTTCTATGATTATCGGGAAGTTTTCCGTTGTGATCGGCCACTGGAAAGGGTCTTCGTCACGGGAAAAAGTTAAAGCCCCGGAGTGTTTGGTTGCAGTTATAAGCTATACAATCCTCAAGTGTAAATAACCAAAACCTAGAGTAAGAGTTTATTCCTATCCGGAATAACACCTGTTTGGTTACGCAGATAAGGTAATACCCAAATCCCTTATTCTTAGTTAGGATAACCTAATCCATGTTCTTAAGGACAACAACAGGCCGATACCGATACAGACCGATACAGGCCTGATTCTAGGCAGATACAGACCGGTTCCAAGCCGTACATGCCTATTTCAACCGACACAGACCGATTTAGTTTGATACAACGCAAAAATTTGGTTATTCAGGTTGATTTTTCGGGTACTTGAGTTGGGTTTCTAGTTTTCCTAATCATATTCCCTGGTTTTTCATACATATTTCATATTCTGTGTGAATTTTCTATCTGCAAGTGGAATTGTGATATTTTTCTGCTCCTATGGCAACTAAATTTGAGTCACAGTCACTTGCATCAAACTTCAATATACCTATGACTTCCGTGAAATTGGATGGAAAGAACTATATGCTATGGTCAAAATCTGTTACAAGAAAGGCAAGGGACTTTCTAGCCACATGGTTGATCCAAAACATGACTCAAATAACTCTACATTTGCTCAATGGGAGCAAGAGGATGCTCAAATCTTGTCCTTGATGTTGACCAGTATTGAGCCTAATATTTGCTCTAGTTTGATCAATTCTGACACTGCCCAAGAGGTGTAGAGCCATCTCAAGCATATGTATTCAGGTGCTGGGATTACAACCCGTATTTATGAGCTATGTAAGCAGTTCTTTGGGTTGGAACAAAGTACTTTGGGCCTGGAAGAGTATTATTCTTAAGTGATGAGCATATGTGAAGAACTCAAGATGTATCAACCTATCACTTCTGATGTTTCATTTATGCTACAACAATGTGAAGAGTTTAATGTTGTTCGGTTTCTTCTTGGTTTAAAACCTGAATACGAGTCTGTGTGTTCTCAAATTTTGTCAAGTCCACAACTTCCTTCATTTCCTGATGTGTTCTCCCGACTTCAACATGCCATATTATCTGGGCACGGATCTCGGTTGTCTTCTGATCCAATTAATGAGAGATCTACTTTGGTTGCCTCTTATGTTGCTCCTGTTAGGCGTGGAGGCCGAGGTAGTAGAGGTGCACTTGGGGGACGTGATGCCAAAAGTAATCGCACTCAAGGTTGAGAGCCTCGTAAGTGCACCCATTGTGGTCGCACTAACCATTCGGTGGGCTATTGTTGGGATCTACATGGTAGATCATCTGGGTCTACTAATCAGGCCCTTTGCCAAGATGCTACATCACAGTCAACGAGTTCCAACCCAGCTCCAGATATGATTAGTATATCGAAGGATTAGTATATCGAAGGATGGTATGATTAGCAGATATGCTACATCACAGTCAACGAGTTCCAAAGAATTCAGGTCTTGTATGTAATGTGTGAGTAGTGAGTAGTTCAAATGGACACTATTAAGTAGCAGCATATCTATTAAATGAAAATAAATATAATAAGCATAAGTTGTTGCTGATTTCATTGTTGATACTCTTTAGAGGCTTAAGTTTTATTTGTATAGTTATTCACAATTTTCACTGATTTGTTTGATACAATGCAGGTCCTGAAGTTGACCTTTTGGCAGCAATGGCTGGAAAGTATAAGGTGCATTTGGTAATGGGTGTGATAGAGAGAGATGGATATACACTCTACTGTACTGTTCTATTCTTTGATTCTCAAGGTGGTTACCTGGGAAAGCACAGGAAGGTTATGCCAACAGCATTGGAGCGTATCATCTGGGGATTTGGAGATGGATCGACAATTCCAGTTTTTAGTACTCAAATCGGAAAAATAGGAGCTGCCATTTGTTGGGAAAACAGAATGCCACTTCTAAGGACAGCCATGTATGCTAAAGGTTTGTAGCAAAGAACAATAATATGAATATTTTGTCACATTTTTCAAGCTTCTTTTTCATCATTTTTTTATCTTATAGGTTGGTAACCGATAGCTGGTTTGATTGTTTATTTACAATGATGCTATTTTAGAGAGATTAATTGATATGAGGCCTGGAGCAACCGCAGAATTTCAAGAAAGTATTAGCCACCTTGTTGATGCAATTACTGGCTATGCTGTGTTTGGACGCACGCATGTGCGTTCACATATGCATTTGGTTGGGTGTGTGGATTTGTTGGATTTAACCAGATCCCAGGTGTTCAAGTACTCTGGACATAAATGTTTTTAGAACGTCACATTGCTGGGGCTCAAATTTGCTGCATGCTTGGGTTGTTCAACTTTGGAGACCAACATTGTTCTGCCCAGGTCCATGCGGGCAATGGTGCAACCTTCGTTTGCCCTCTCCAATCTTGGCTTTTCTTTGATCAAATTTTAATAGCTCTCAGGCCAGGTCTATCCTATTTAAGTGTATTACCAGATATATGTTGTTAAATCATGTGCTCCAGCACCTTGTAATTTCTTCTTAATGATTGAATGCCATCTGAAGCAATTTTTGTGGAAAATATTGAATCTGAAAGTAGGTATTCGTACTGTATGATGTTTTTTCTCTGTGGAAATTATATCATCCCTGTCTTGTTGCGTGATATTTAGTTTTAGACATCTTTTATGTTTAGGTTTAATACATAACACTTTGTTTTCTAGGCATTGAAATATACTGTGCACCTACGGCTGATGCCAGGCCCATATGGCAACCATCAATGACCCATGTTGCCCTTGAGGGTGGATGTTATGTTTTATCTGCCAACCAATTCTGTCGAAGGAAAGATTACCCCCCTCCTCCAGAGTATGTATTTTCAGGAACAGAGGAGGAGCTCATACCAGATTCTGTTGTCTGTGCTGGAGGCAGTGTCATTATATCGCCATCAGGGGCTGTTCTGGCAGGACCCAATTATGATGGGGAGGCACTCATCTCAGCAGATCTAGGTATGTCACTGTTGTATATGCTTTCCTCAAACTTTCCTTCTTGTGTTGTTCATAAGAGTTCACACCATCACTCAAATAACATTTTGGGTTCCTGATTTAAAAATTGCCGAACTGTTTCAAGAGTAAAAAATACTGTTGCCTAAGAATCTCTCTCTTTGTATCCATCTTAGTTTAGGAGTGATAGAAAGGATGCCAAGTGAAAGAGACGGAAAGAAACCATCTAGGACAGATTCTATCCCTAAGTGTTAGGATGCAACGATAAGACCTAAAAAAGCCATCTGGACTGGATGCTATACTTTGTTCTTTCTTTCTTTTTTCTCCTTTTGTCAGTACTCTCACCTTTTGCAGAGGGTAAAATTAATTAGAAGCATATTCTCAGAAAACATTGGAGGTGAATCCTATTCAAGTTCGTGTGCCCATAAGTGCATGCATGTGTGCAAGTTTTGTAGTTTAAATATTATTTTAGGTGAAAATATAATGCTATGGAATGATTGAAAACAATTATTTTCCAAGCAACCTGGTTTTAAAAGACGATGGTTCATCAGTGTGAGCAAGTTGCGTGCTTTTTTGCAGCCATTCCAATTCTTCTTGGTTTTTCATTTAGAAAACAGTAAACCTCTGAAATATCAACCTTAGAGTTGTACGGTGCAGTGACCAATGTTGACATTATTATCCTTGGCGGAGCACACCATCGTTCATCTTAGGCCCCATTTGAATTCAAAGATGAGTTGAAATGATTTTAAATGAGTTGAATAAAAATATTATTAGAATATTATTTTTAATATTATTATTGTTTTGTGATTTGAAAAAGTTGAATTGTTTATTATATTTGTGTGAGAATTTGGGAAAGTTATAATGATGAGATGAGATGAGTTGATGAGTTGAGGTGAATTTCGAATCCAAACGGGGCCTTAATCTTAATCTTAATGGAAATTCTTATGGTTTAAACTTTTCCAATCTGATTTACGTAATCTTTTTTGGTAAAAATATTAGCTGTTGAAAATTCAATCTGTCTTTACAATTAATTTCTCTCTGACTTTGTGCCCCCCTTTTCTGTTGTCTCTTTTAGAGCCTTGCGTCTCCTTTTTCTTTCTTTTTTTGTCCTTGTATAGTTGCAAGTTATATTAACTTGGTCTGGACAGAGCATGCCACACCCAGAAAAGTGCAGTTCTGTTTTTTTTTTCTTTTTTGTTGGTACATATAGTTGTGCAAAAGGTTAAGGTTAGCGACTTAGCTCTGATTTTAATGGATTGGAAAAAATAAAAAAACGATGCAGATCTTGGAGAAATAGCACGGGCAAAATTTGATTTTGATGTGGTTGGACACTATTCAAGGCCAGAAGTGCTAAGCTTGATTGTGAGGGACCATCCAACAAAACCGGTTACTTTCACATCAGCATCAGAGGAAACTGAAGGCGGTCACAAGTAATTATAATGTTCACCAGCCGGCATTAATGGTACTTCTGCAAAATATGGGCCTTGTCATAAATAATAGGAAGGGCACTGGTAATGACACCCTCTTTATTACCGTTTGCCGATGTATATGTTCAATGCTGTTGTATCTTCCTGCACAGACATGTCTTTCTTGCATAGCATAAGTTATTCTGTTGGTACAAATCAATATCGTTGTTATTCAATAATTACCAACAAATAATATATGGTTTTACTTCCTGTAACGTTAACAACATGTACCACTTTTCAAAACTTAAACCCTGAACCTATTTAGTTTGATTTCCTTTTTCTTTTGCTTGGGTTCCTTTTTATTATTATTATAAGAAAATTTCTACATACATAAAAAGATTGCACAAAATAAACTCACAAACTGATGTGACTTTATGAAATCCTTTAGATCTACTTTATAATAAAAATAATTTTACAATCTTATGTATTATATCAAACCACGTTAGTTTGTATATTTATTTTTATATAATCACTTTGTGACTAAAGTATTTTCCTTATTTATAATTTACTTCGAATGGAAGAATGCAATTTTGCAGCATATGCATGCATGGATGTCTGTCTAAATTTGGACTCATTCATATGTGATTCTATTCCAACGTCCCTTCATACAGTTCTCATATAAATGACAACTTGTCAGAACTCGGCAGCACTCTGCCTTAACCCCCAGTACACAATTTCACCATCTTTGGTAAATTTTCCTGGAACAGATTCTGCTCCAGATCTGATTTGATGTTTGCTTTGGTGAAGGTTAATCCTTTGTGTCTGACAGAGACTGTCCATGCCATAGTGAAAAATTAGAGGAATGTTATGCAGCCACTATTTTTTTTTTTTTTTTTTTTTTAATAGAATGTGGGGATAGAGTAGTGAATAGTGACTGATGAGAGAATTTTTCAAAAAATTATTGTTTGGTTTGGTTGAGGTTGCTGTGCTTTGTGAGGGAACAAAACCAGGCAGATGATAAAGATGTCAATCTATCCCACAACTCCTTTATGGTTTTCTATATTATGAAGGTACTTAGAGAAAACATTGTGTAGTGATAATGAGTGGAAGGTTTGGTGTTGGTTACTCTCATAATTATTCGCAACCTGAGTGGAGTCAAAAGAGTTAATACGATAACGTCGAGGTAGATGGTGTCAAGTTTCGAGTTGAATGATGGAAATAACCCAAGATAAGTTGAATCTAGGCAAAGGTGTATACCCATTTCCCACCACTGAATAAAGAGAACTTCCAAGGGGTGAAGACCCCTACCCTTTAATTAGTGCAAGACATTGACAAGTCGAAGAGGGACAGTAACGCCAGGGGGTAATGTAAAAGAAAAAGGGGACATTCATGCACAGAGAGATCTTTCCTTGCACGCATTTTGTCTGGGCATAGCCAAGCTCTAGGCTAACATGTTGCCCACCTTAATTTGTTTTGGCTGAATGCTGAGTTTGAGTGCGTGTAGATAGAGCCAAATGATCTCACCTCATCACTTGCATCCAAACTCCAGCATGTCATTCAATCATCTCGACCTTCTTCTCTCTATTCAAACAATGAATGCAATATTAATTTAAACACACGAATAAAATTGTATTTTCTGTCATCAAATTATCAAACATCCCCTACTTTGTACTCCAAACTATTAAATCTAGCAAACTAACCTTTTGTACTCACCATTAAGATGCGACCATCAAAATTTTATTTTATTTTATTTTTTTCTTCTTCAAAATTGAGAGTAACTTGCATTAATCAGAAGAGGTCCATAGTACAAAGCACACAGACTGGAAGTAAATAAAGCGGAAATTGAAAATGAAATTTACAAAGGTGCACTAGGAGGATCCTTCCCACTGTGGAAGTTCAAAAGACATTTTGGGATCTTGATACTGGGTACATCTCCAAACATCAAGTTTGCAGACGCCCATTCCGCAATTGAATGTGCATGTCAGTTCTGAGTTCGATGAATTTTAACTGCTCTTCAGACTTCAAACTTGTTAAGCAGCATCCTTGCATCTCTGATCAGGCCTTCACCTTTTTTTCATTCATTTTAATAGTAAATAGTGTGTTAGTTTTTGGTAGTTCGAGGATGCAATATTTCAGTTCTAATAATTTGAGATGAAAAGTGTAATGCGAATAGTAGTTCGAGAGTGCGAATTATATATATATATTTTTTCCCTTAAAAAATGTTTGTTTTTTTAAATAGAAGAAATACCTGAACGAATTTATGAGAATAAGCTCACATGCATGAATATACAAAATTAAGAAGGAAAAAGAAGATACCGTTCTTTTTCTTTTCTTTTTTTTTCCTTTTTTTTTTTTTTTTTTTTTTTTTTTTTTGTGGGAAGTTAGGCAGAGAAGATATCATCGGAAAGTTAGGCATACAAGATAACATAAACATTGGATTCAATAAATAACTTACACAAAATCCAAAAATGGTTAGCTTGCCCCTATCCCTAAAACGCAAGAATATATACATTTCTAACCAAATGTTAGGCTGGCTCCATGTTAGGGTATCTGGCAGATGCTATCATTTTAATCAAACTGTGTATGATCCAAATAGACTCTGCCAATGCCTCTTGCAGATGCTATCATTGAATCAAAAATGATATATGACCATTCAATATGGGCATCATGTGGACTCCAAACATTGAACAGATCTCATGAAATTTGAAGGATCAAGGTGCCAAAATTCTACTTCTAACTAGGCAAAAAAGAATAACTTCTTCCAAGATGTACTCATGGAAGAAGATCTACTTTTCTCTCCTTGAATCAAACCATCTTCAGATGCTCTTGGGAAGCCGAGATAATCATTGTTTCCCTTCATTTAACTTTGGTTTGATCCTTTTTGTAATTCTTCTCACCATTAAAATGAAACTAAAACCTCTTTTACACATAAAGATAGATGGCTTTAGCCAACATTAAATTAAAATGGTTTGAATTCACATTTTCCTCTGCTCAAGATTACACAGAACCATCTATAAATGAAAACTTACTGCAAAATTCAGGTACTCTTGGCCTATAGCAGGCTTTGTACAGAAAAATTATACTGGACCCGTACAGCTTTGTATGAGATCCTATTTACATTTTCGCTTTCTATATATCGGCGACTCGTTGGCACAAACATACGGGGCATCAGGATGCTTTGAACACTTCAAGAACATGCAAGCAATGCATAGGTCAGGGGAAGAACATGACAAGGGAAAATGTTTTGTTATATTGAACTAGTTTAAGTCTGAAATTTGCCTCTTGTTCCTGCGACCTTAGGCATCAAATCCTCTCCCTGTAACACCATTGAACTTTCCCAGGCATCGTTGCTTGGAGCTTGCAAAGCCAAGAATTCACCCCACTGCCTGGGTGGACTATCAAAGCTTTGGACCAAGGCTATTCTTGGACCAGATAAAATACGATCACTAAGACCCTTAATAGAGACATCCCTGCCATTTTCATCATCATCATCTAGTGTTCGAGCTCGTGGAAACACCTCAGATAATCTTTCCTGATCGAACCCATTTGAATTTTCCCGAATTTTAGGAACTAACTCCCGATTTGTACCATTGGAAATTCCCCTGTTTAAGCAAATGCTTCCCCATTGAATCTTCTCAGAGAGAGACTTCCTCCCTTTTGGTTCTTTATCGACTGAAACCTTTCTTGAATCATCTTGAGCATCATCTCCGCGAACATAACCCCATTTGTAGCTCTTGTTGGTATTGTCCATGTTCAATTCAATGGAATGAAGATCACTTTCAGCCGAGTCATCTCCTTCACAGTAACCTTCTCCATCTGCCACTTCACCTTCATCCTCTTCTTTCTCCACGTTTTGGGATGACCCAAAATTAATCCTTTTCAAGTAAGCCTCAAGCTCTTTGATCTTTTCGAACTTTGGAGACCCATCACCGTTTTCTTTACCTACTTTGGTTCTCAAGTAGGCCTCAAGCTCATTTCTAAGCTTATCCACAGCTGCATTCTTCTCCTCAAACTGATATTTGGCTTCTGAGAGCTTCATCTGGACTCTCTCTTCACGCAATACATCAGCCAGCTGAAGCATTTCCCTTTCCTTTTCCACTTCTTCCCGAGCTTTAGCCGATTCTTTCTTTAGTTCTTCTACTTGTGCCCTGTCTTCACCCATGCCTCTGGCTAACTCATCACAAACTTGCTCCAAAATCTCCTTTGCTCTCTTCTCCCTCTCAAGCTCCTTCATTGACTTTGACAGGGATGCCTTTGTATCTGCAAGTTCTTTACCAAGCTTCTTGTTCAATCTCTCTGTTTGTCTTCTTAGCTTCTTCTCAACCTCAAGTTCTTCTGCTAGGCATGCAACGGCATCACGAATCCTTTCTCGTTCTTTGATCTTCCAAGTTGCCTTTTCTCCCGCAAAATGTTGCATGAGGTACTCAATCTCTTTGCTGTTAGACCTTTGCTCCCGGATCAATTGGTCCACCTGGCTGCGAGCGCGATCAAGCTCAATGCGCAGGGCTGAGACAACTGATCTACCTGATGAATGCTGCTCTTGAAGGCCCCAAACATGATTCAGAACTTTTAGAAGCTCCTTGGATGTTGTTAGGCCATTACTGACCTCCTTCAAACGGGTCTTGATTTCAGTCAAACCTCTGCGATGAATCTTGCCCAAGGAATGACTTTCAATCTGCATTTGTGAAGCATATCCTTCTTACTACCAAAACTTATCAAGAGTCGATATACGTCATTCTCTAACAAACACAGCTAATGAACTTGAATGCAAGCTCAAACGTATAGTGTTTCTCTCCAAAGAAATATGCGTATGCACATAAATAATTACAAACGTAGGCACAAACTTAGAGTGGACATGTCAAATACTCGAGAGAAAAAAACAAACAGAAAATTAAAGGCAGAAGACTTGATGATGAGTTTTCAAGAGCCTTCTGTGGAACTTTCAAGACGTGATTTCCGTTATTTCAAAAGCTTTAAAAAACGAAACGGTGGTGTTTAACATTTTTTGGATCACTTTTTTCTCAAGTCTTCAGAAACAAGTGAAAATGACAGAAAACTAGCTAATGGACCACTCACTGTGAGGAAAAAGTTGTGTGTATGGCCGACTTTGGAAAATGACTCCAAACACGATATCTATGTCACTATCATATTATATTTTTCTCTTCTTTTTTTTTTTTTCTGAAAAGCTTTTTCATGTGACTCCCTGCATGCGATAAATGAACAGCATTGGCCTACCTCCACCAAACCAGCACTGCTAATGGAGTCCAGCGCTCCCAAACAATACTCAGTCAACTGCGGCTTGTGAGAAATGGCTGATATTCTTCTCTGGTGACTGCCACCACCTCCAGATCGCTCCATTCTCTGTATAACATACAGAAAACAAAAATAATAGACAAATACAAGTCACTTCGACGTTATAATCACTGAATATACAACTTTCCCAACTAAAAAAAAACTAATGCTGTGTACAAGATCAGATTCAATGGTAGAGAAAGGACTATTTTGAGTGTTGGAAATCCCAATGCCAATGCCTGAATCTAAAACGCAAGTCCAAAAGTAATAGAAAACCCACCTCTGAAATGGGACTACGACATGGATCTGACAAATGGCGGGACAATTTAGGCTCTTTCTGTCGGCTTGAAAGTTCTTTCTTTTGATCCTTCAGTGCCTCTGAGCCTTTCTTCACCGGCAGCGAAGGGACCTCGTTGATTTCCCATAATGTCGCAGCCAGTTTCCGCGCAGACACCGACAGTAGGTCCTTCCCTCTACCACCGACAACGCCACCTTTAGAAGTCGGACGCTTGGGAAATTCATCGTTCTCCATCGCCAAAGAAGGCGATCTATCGCTTGTCTTCCACGTCGGGACCTGAGTGCTCGAACCGCCCCGCTTTCCGACCAGAATTGCACGCTTGAACCGGTACTTACGGACCAACGAAGAAGACGACGAAGATGAACAGCCTCTCTTTCTGATCTTGCTCACACTCCCTGTCCTTGCTCCCAAGTTGTTGTGGTTTTGCCAAGACATTGTATGTTAAAGGTTCATAAAACCCAAAAAAAAAAGATAGTACACCGGAGTTGTCGCTAAGAATCTTGAAGACCCAATTCTGGGATTTTCAAGCCTTTCAAGATTTGGGTTGGTGCTAAAG
The DNA here is from genome assembly GCF_004785595.1 of Juglans microcarpa x Juglans regia. NCBI lineage: Eukaryota > Viridiplantae > Streptophyta > Magnoliopsida > Fagales > Juglandaceae > Juglans > Juglans microcarpa x Juglans regia. The sequence goes on from NC_054606.1 coordinate 19,260,733, forward strand.
TCTTCATGAGGGGCACAAGAAGCTGATCCTCTTTTTTATTTTATTTATGGCAAGTATTGGGGGACTGTTGTCCTAGAGTTTAGCAAAGAAAAGTGGGTGTCAAAGATTCTGGTTGTGGGAGCATTTGACAGTCTTTAAAGATCTAAGGGGACCTAGAAAGTGCGAGGAGAGAGACCTGTCAAAAAAGATGGAGAATTTGGAATGGAGGTTTTGATTGAAGGAAATCAAAGGGACTTCGACTACCCTCCCCACCTTTGGCTGCCCTTTGCTTTGTTTCAGAAATCTTGAGAGGGAAAGAGAGATTGAAAAGCAGGGTTAATGAGAGAGAGAGAGAGAGAGAGAGTTAATGAGAGTTGGAAATGCTAGCCTACATATGTTCGATGTTGTCGGGTTGGGTTTAGGTTGTGTTTGGTTAAAAAGAAAGATAAGAGGACGTGGCCGACACGTGAGCCTAAGTGCATTCAATCAGGGACGTGCATGTGAATGGAATGGAATGGACGGTCAGAATCTTGACTAGGTTCTTGGTACAGTTCATTTTCTTTAATTTAAATACAGTTAATTTAATACAATTTTTAAGTAATTTTATATGTTTAATGGAAAGTTATTTAAATTGTATTTTCTTTATTAATAGGTGTGATTTATAAAATCTAGAATAAAATTTATTTTCTAAATTAATTATTAAATAGTCTACCAATGGAATGATGTTCAAATAATACATTAAATTTATAAAGTATTTTTTGTTATAAAAATATATTTATTATATAACATGAAGACACGTCAATTTTTAAAACTTGATTTTGTAAAATTTATACGTAGATCTAACATTTCTCAAAGGACAATACTAGGGAGATCAAGAATGGTGCCTCCACATTGTATCGACAAGTGTAAATATACTTTTCTATTTTTATTTTTAAAGTTTTTTTGTCAACCATTTTTTAAACATCTTTAAAAAATAAAATTATTTATAATGGCAGGTAGGAATACCACATGCCCATATTCTAAAATAATATTTATAATTTTAAAAATATGAAATCTTGTAATAGAATGATAACATCCTTGATTGTGTGATGTATTTCTGAAGACATCTTGTTATAGGATTAGCTACTTTAATTAAACCCTAATATTCTGGCAGCTGGAATGTTCTTTTTGTTTGACAACCTCATGTATTGCAATATTTAATTAATATTAATATTAATATTAATAATATGGATCCTTCCTTGATCCTCCACAAAATGATAATGTGTAATCAATCATTACTCCCTAAGCACATTGTTTATGCCTAAGTAGAAGAGGGAAACCCACTTGCAGTTGAAAGGGTTAGGGGAACAACATGGACACATGTGGAGATGTTGACCAAATTATACTCATATTATTATTCTTTTTACAGGAATTGACTCATACTATGACAATGCACATAAATTACTATTATATATATATATATGGAATAATGCTACATACAGTTGTAGAGTGCGAAAATGATGCGCAATAGCTTTAAAAATGAGTGAGATTTACTATTAAAAAATTAATTTTTTTTCATGTAAAATTCGTATTTACTAACTTTTTTTCAAATAAATTACATAACGCTCACGCACTTCACAACAACAAATATTATTTCTCACACATATATATGTGTGTGTGTGTTCAGATTTGGTATTAACGGGGTGGCTCATCTAAGGCAAAAAGTTAAAGTGAGACATTTCATTTTTAATTTATTTAAAATTGATTATTATATTCAAGATGAAATAATAATATAATAATAATTATTATTATTATAGCTGATTGCAGTAGGTCAATAATATTCTCTGTGCAAATTGCACTACACGCATTTGGAGAAGAATCTATCTTTTTAAAATGTAATTTAATTACTATTTCAATTGGGGTATTAGTCTCCATTGGCAAGAATTCTTTTAACACTTTTAATCATGGAAATAAATCTAAACCATTAACATTAGGATATTCACCATGTTTTCAATTTTTTTTCAAAATTAACACAATAGTTTTCAAATTGTTATCCTGATTATAGTTTTTAAGTATTAAATAAAAATTTACTTAAATAATACTTAAAGTAATTTTTTTGTTTAATTCTGAAAGTAATCAATTCTTTAATTATTAATTCTAAAGTAAATAAAGTAGTCAATTCTGAAAGGTTCTTCTGATGACCGTTGTATTGTTTAATTATTAATATTTTTGTCAAATTAATTTTTTTCAAACAGGTTATATCTTTTACAAGAAATATGGGTTTTATTTCCAATACAGTTGCAATTCTTTAAGTGAAGTTAAAGAAAACTAAATCCAGTTTTTTTCTTTTGAATTTTTCAAATAAAAAATAAGACCCTTTAGCTTATCTATAGCAACATCAATATGCATACCTTTAAAATCCATCTCAACCAATCATTATAATTTTTTTAAATTTTAACATAAAATATAATAAGTAATTCAACTTTTTCAAATTCTAAAATAATAATAATAATAATAAATAATATTCTAACAATATTTTATTATCTCAACTCAACTCAGTTCAACATCCAAACATAACAATTTTAATCATTGAGTTAACACTGAATCCAACATTTTCAATTTCATATATTGCTAAGCATGTTGCCATTGGGCTTTTACCATCGGCCAGATTGCATAGCCTTGCTTTCTCACCCAGAGAGTAAGGAATAATTATATTTAGAAGTTTTTACGCTACATATCATTCACATGATATAATTTAATTTGAAATATAAATTTAAAAAATTGCATCTTTTAAATTAAATTATATCATATGAGTAGTGAGTGAAGTAAAGGATTTCAAATAATACTATTCCGAGAGTCATGAGAGCCAACATCATTCAAATCTCCACTTTATTGTCAAGTACATATGCATACATCTCTTTAATTATAGGAAAATTCTATAAATCACATTCTTATCTCACTTTTATCCTACTATGATGAGGTGTCATTGTCTATCAACCTTTATATTCAGAAAAATTCTATACACCATAATATCATCTTACTTCCATCTCATTACATAAGATATGACACATTTATTACCATTGGATGCAATATCTTACGTAGTGAGATGATAGTGAAATAAGGGTTTGATATATAACATTACTCTTATATTTATTCTTTAAGAAAATAAAAGATCATCTAAGAGTGATAAAAGTATCATATTTTATATAGTAGGATGAAAGTAAGATAAGGGTGTAGTTCGTAGCATTACTTCTTATTATAAAATGTCTATCGGCATATGAATAGTATTTTGTATTTGATTGGAAAAAATTACCTCTTTATCCTTGAGGTTTTAAAATATTTTTTGTTTGATGGACAAAATCAACTATCCTTAAGGTTTACATTGAGATGATTGGTGCCTCTTGTTTTGTTTTTTCATCTTTTGTTAATGTCTATTTTACCTTAACTAAATTGAATTTTTTCTAAATTACATTTTGCCCCTAAGATTTATTTTTGCACATTTTGGCGACTCCCTTGTCCTATGACCAGCTTAGGATTAGGATTATGTGGGATTTTTATTCGAGTAACACCATATGGTATGACCATCTTAGGATTAGGATTATGTGGGATTTTTATTCGAGTAACACCATATGGTATGAGTTATTTAGAAATAAGACGATCCAACAGTTTTTTTTTATCCATTAAAAATGTGGATCAATCACAAGGGTTAGCGTAATGTAAAAAATAATTTGCGATTATTGTTCCATTCTAGTTTACGATCTCATTAGTTTAATTCAAAGCATTCAACCTTCAAGATCATCTTCATATATACAAACAAAGTATACGTAGGCATGTGTCTTGCAAGAAAGGATGTCAAAACTAACTGGTCCCTTCTGTTTTATATTCTCATTAATTTAATTCCAAATATTCAACCTTCAAGATTATATTCATATATGCAAACAATGTAGATTTAGGCATTTTTTTACCATATATATGAGAAATAACAATCATTATTTCTCATTTTTTTACCATATAAAAAATGCAGCAATACTTTTACCTGGGCATATGTGCCTCTTATACACTTTATGATCTATATGCTAATATCCTTGCTAAATCCCATCAACCTATTCAGTCTTGATTATGTTCAAAAGTAATATTGCTAGAACTTGTTTTATATTGAACCTAATCATTCAATATATATTGATCCCTACAAAACCGCTTTTGGATATTTTTTCCTAGTATTTATTGGGTTCCTAAAAATACTTAGAAGAACTTTTAATAATATTCCTCCATTCTCACCCAAACACAATTCATCTTTATTAAATCAATTTTTGATAAAATTAATCAAACCAAGTTAATCTATCACAATGTTTACATATTAAACTTGATCTCCGAAGAAAAATGGGGAACACGTCCCTATATTGTCAAGAAAATCCCTGGTTCAGATATTTCCTATTGTTTCTATGACTAAATTGAAACCTAATTCAAATTCATGTTATTCTAGAATATTGAGATGCTTCATTCATGGTTTATTAATTTTGATAAAAAAAAAAAAAATTCAATTCCAAATGCCCTCTATGATTTATGAGATGGTGGACATAGTTTGGCTCCATTTCGAAAATTTTTCCTAATAAACTCAATAGTGTTGTTAAATATTTTGTCATTGTTTACAAGATTGATCAACATGGTCAGAAATTCCTTTTTTCCCTTCACTTCTGCAGGAAATAAAAAGTTTCCTAGATTTTGAAGTGGAGTTATGCAAAGAAAAATGGTATCCTTGTTTGCAATTAATTTGTTAAGTGGTGGGATAGATTTCCTCATACCAAGACATGATTGATAATGTTAATAGAGATTTTTCTCTAATTTCTCCCAATATAAGAAGTATTGAAAATTTTCCTATAGATTTTCGCACTACTAAAGCATTGGTTCAAGAGTCTCTATATCCTATTCCTGAAGCAAAATAACAACTTGCTTCATCTAAAAAATGAAGTAAATATGCTAAGTCCAAGAATAAGTCTTTTTTCCAAGAACTTAAAAAAATAAATTTAATTTATCTGTTGAAGAAGTCCCTCCAGGACGATGATGATATGAAGAAGTCCCTCCAGGACGATGATGATATGAAGAAGTCCCTCCAGGACGATGATGATAATTCTGATGGTGAGTGTAAGGCATCCTTTGAATCCTTTGTTGATAATACTGATCCTTATGATGACATATTTAGACATGATCTAGAAACCACTCCAAGGTTATCTAGAGATTGATCCCCTATTTTAATTATTGACGTTGGCACCAACCAACAAAAACTACTACAATTAGTGCTTAAGACCCCATGATACCTACTACTGTTCATCCTGAGAATTATTGTACTAGTAAGCTACTCTTTGGAAAGTGTGAGAAGGCAAGGTATTGTTTTGGAGAGACAACTGGGCAGAGAATGGGTCATTATATATTCAGCATCCAATTAGCAAATTCCCAAAATTGTCATTGAAGGAATGTAAATTGGAGAAGAGTTGGAACATTGAGTTGTTTACGCGACTAGTAGGCACAAAAAAAAAGAAGAAATCCTCCTTTAGCTGGGACAAAGTAAATCGGGTGATGATAGGTTGCTTTGGTTGAAAAATCCGAATGGTAAATTTACTACGTCTTCGGCATGGCAGTGTGTAAGACCCAATGCAACAGAGTTCTCTTGGGCGAAATGGGTGTGGCATCCGACAATTCCTAAGAAAATTTTAGTGACCATGTGGAAGGCCATGCATGATTGCTTAGTTGTGGACGATCGGATTCGCAAAGTGGGTATTTCTATTGTCTCACGTTGCAACTATTGTTCTACATGTGGTTATGAGGATCAATGTCATGTGCTTGCAAGAGGGGAGTTTGCTGAGTAGGTATGGAATATTTGTAGCTTGCAGGTTGGGATGTCGACCATGGTTGGGCGAAACTGGAGGAATAGAGTCAATTGTTGGCATCGACGTGCGAGAGGATCGACGTACTCTAGGAAGTTACTTGGGATTATCCCATCGGTAACTACCTGGAGATTATGGTGGAGACGTTGTAAAGCACAGATGAAAGGAATTTTAGAATCGATGATTCTGTGTGGTGCTCTATCAAACACTGGCTTGCATGGATTGCTTTGAAATTTAAGGAAACAAACGAGCTCACTCGGCGGGATGAGGAGATGATTTGTGGCTTAAATTTGCAAATAAAACAACCAAAAAAAGTGGTGGTGAAACAAGTTGCATGGTCTCGTCCAAAAAGGGGATGATTTAAACTGAATGTAGATAGGAGTTCAATGGAAAATCCAGGGCCCTCGAGTGTTGGTGGCATAGTGAGAAATGATTGAGGTGAACTGGTGTGTGGATTTGCGTATGCTACAGGCAATAGTTTGAATAGTGTGGCTAAGGTTATGGGACTGCTTTATGGCCTTCAACATGTGTGCTCCTTGGGTATAACAGATGTGAAAATTGAGATGGACTCACTACTTGTCATCCAATGGTTAAAAACTAAGAGGTGTGGATTATGGTACTTGGAGGATTATTGGGAAGAGATTCTTGAATGACTGGAAGGAATCAGTTACTTAATCAAGCATGTTTACATAGAAATAAATGCAGCGGCGGATGGTTTGGCTCGTTTGGGAGCTAATGGTCAAAATGGCATGTGGAGATCTCACTCAGATATCCCTGTGTTACTAAAAGGAATTATTAGATTAGATAAGGGAGGTTTCCCTTATCCTAGGAAAGTTAGGTAATTTTTTTTATTGGTTATAAGTGAGTTTGATGGTGTTACCACGGTATTCCTCTACCATAAGTGAGGGTTTTAATAAAATTTGGGAGGAGTCACTATTGGACATGTGGCTCTAACTTTTTTTTTTTTTTTTTAAAAAGCCACTCTTTGCCTATATAAGGAGGACTTGGCTTTGTTGAGATGAAGGACCTTATTACGAGAGCCGTTAGGAAAATCAGAACCTAATTAGAACCCTTATCTTCTCTTGCTTTCTAACTCTTCCATTGTAATTCCTAAATATTTTCATGTATTTTTGTTGATCCGAAATGGAGAACAAGTGTTTTAATTGATAATTTGTTAGTATTTTGATTATTTTATCTTGTTTACCTTCTTTCCGCCTCTATTATTTGTTTACTTACTTGCAATTTGTACTCTAGTCATCTGGTCATCGTTATTTGTTTTCACTCGAGTTATCTAGTCCTCCATATTTATTTACATATTTGTACTCTAGTAATCTGGTCTCCTCCGACTCCAGTTATCTGGTCACTCAACTTTCTTGCACCCTATTTCTCTATTTTTTCGTGTTTTCCGCCCTCTTTTGGTAATATATATATATATATATATATATATATATATATATATATATATATGTATATAGTATATATATGTGTGTAAGCATTTGGCTTCACTTTTCGTTTTAGAATCTTCACTAATTTTTCCTAATGGAACTAAAACATGCATTATTTTAGGAGATTGAGATCGATATTTTATTGCATTAATACTACTTTCAATACAACTTTTCCCAGAACGTGTTTGTGATAAAGATTTAAGAGTTAATGTGAATGCATTATTTTGCAAATTTTTCCATCACCATAAAGGACAAGAAAATAATGAACAAACATGTTGTATGACTCCAAAACAAAAAGATAGATATAGCCTTAGGACATGAGTCAGCCCTATCACATAGCACTAGATTTGGATTGTGACACTCACATTATAAAGTGAAAAATGCTACTACGTGACTTACATCTAATAGCCTTTTTTGGACACCTTGTTGTTTTCCTATCATGTTATACCCATTATTATATATATATATATATATATATATATATATATATATATCCTTGTCCTCTTATGTCATTAACATTTGAATCATATTTTTTTTTTTTACCGCACTCATGATAAGTTCATTAAAAATACTCTTGTCAGAAATGTTCTGTCTACTTTCAATAATTCGAAAAAATACTCCACTTTTTAAGTCATGAACTTCTTGTTGAAGTATCTACGCATCATCGTAATATAAGAGTCATTTGTTCTTGATGATTATATCAGAGGAGTGCAATCAATGATAATTGAAAGTACCTATTTTACTTCTTTCATTTTACTTATAATTATGTTTTTAATTTCAAATGCTAACATACATACACACACATATATACATATCAGTTTATTTTGTATCTTTTGTCCTAGATAATAGGTGTGAATTTCACCATCGTTACAAGAAAAATAAACATTTGTGATGAATTATTTGAGACAAAAATAATTATTTGTGACGAAAACATACTCATTTTAATAGAAAATAATCATTTTTACAGGAAACAGATGGCCACAAATAAGTAGTTTTCTTGTCGTAACTTAAAGAATTATGAAAAAAAATATTATTAAATATAAAAAAAATGAGTTAAGAAAAATGAAAAATAATAAGGATTAATTATTTTCCTTCCAAGTTTTGTATTTTCATTGCTTATAATGGTCTTTAAATTATTATTATTATTTGTCAATTTGAGTTGGAATCATTTTTTTTCTTCTCAATAATGGTCTTTATTGTTAGAAGAAGGTATCATTATTATAGCATTTTCTTTGGATGTTAGCAAACTGTTGCCATATCAAGCTAGTTTGCTCTTCAAACTTGGACCACCTTAAGACATCTCACATTAAAACAAAAGAAAATACTTACCCACCAACTAGTTATTAATTGATATCAATGGCTTCTTATGATGCATACAAATTAAGCATCCATAAAATTAAAAATCTTTTTTTTTTTTTACAAATTTTTAATGTAAGTTTATATGTGAATTCAATGAATTTGTGCTACTGACAAAACAAGTTAAGTGACATTATTCTTATAATAAAATACATTTTGATTAGATCTATTATCTATATAATTTCTTGTTGGATTTTGCCCACCATGCAATGAATCTAAGAACTTCCACTTACTAGGTATATTATATATGAGAAATGCTCTAGCCACAAAATGATTATACAAAAATAATCTCACAAACTGATATGGCTTGATGTGGTTTGTTAGATTGTAACGTTACTTTTATTGTAAGCGGATCAGACAGATCATATGAAATTACGTCAATTTATAAGATTACTTTTGTATAATTTTTTTGTAGATATAACATTCCTCATTATATATAACATGAAAACACAATGGATTATGGGAAAAAAGAAAACACAATGGATTATGGGAAAAAAGGAAAAAAAAAATCTCATAAAATTTTAATTCCTTGTGAGTACCTGAGAGGTCAAGAATTTTTGGAGATGCCATTTAAATTCTATGAATTTAAGATGATATAGAACGATCTTCCTGCGAAAGAATATGGATAATTGGCTAAGTTCTCCGGTACGGAGTACTACATGTAGGCCATCAGTGCATCTCACTCTTTTATTCAATCGGTCATACTCTTGGCCGGACTGGGCCCCAGAATTGACTCTAGTTTTGAGTATTTGTCTCCGACCATTTTCTACAATTTTTTTTTTCTCTTTAATAATTTTCACAATTTAAGAAAATAACTATCGAAAATTCTCTGCTCTATTACTTTTTTTCTTTTCCCTTAGCAAACCTAATATATACCAATTGAGGTAGAACTCATCTTATAAAAGTATTTATATAAGAGAGAGTGCTTCTCTCAATATAAAGCCACTAGCAGAATCACTACTAGCTGATGTGGGACTATCCCAACCTGCATACTCGACCCTCCCCTCGGAGGTCTCTTGCAGCGACTCCACAAACCTACCAAACCAAGGGACCCTTGCCAGGAGTGGCCCTACTCACCTATATATATATATATATATATATATATATATATATATATATATTATTAGACAGTTATAAGATATAAAAGTAAAAAGAGTTTGAGATCCTGACAATTATCTCAAACAAGTTAATACAACACAATTATCTCCACATTTCCTACAAGGGGGAGTCATCTGAAGTGGTTTTGTTGTAGTTCAAAAATCAGACTGCAATATTATGAAAAGTTGTTGTAGATTGTTTGTTTAGGATACTGACGGCATATGAAACTCATGCGCCACTCGTTTGAGCGATATTCTTCTAGAGGTTGAAGGATCATCAATTGAGGAGTCTTGTGGTGTTGCGTGCGATACATGACAATCGTAGATGGACAGAAAGGAGTATATCAACTCATCTTCGTGCTAAAGATGGAAAACAAGAAAAACAATAGAAAATGTTCGTTAAACAATTCTAGAGAGCACCGAAGAGTAGGAGGGAGGGAGGAGTTGAAGCTTCACCCCCTCTACGAAGATGGGAGAATCTTTTTTAAGAGATGGGTAAGATTTTGGGAGAGAGAGAAAGCCTTAGGCTCGGTTTGGATAGACAGTTCAGATGAGATGATATATTTTAAATAATAATGAGATTTTTTGAGTTAAGATAAAATGAAATAATTTATAAAGAATTGTAAGTTTAGATAGTGAGATGAGATGAGATAGTTTTAACTTTTTGAATTTGAAAAAGGTGTGGGTCCCACGATATTTATAGAGTACCCGAATCTTTACTGTTTTGAACTGTTCACTATCAGTTTACACTGTTTATTTACTGTTTATTTAAGTGGATGTTTTCAAAACTTAGAAATGCAATACAATGTTTGGATAAACAAAATTTCGGGATTGTACAGCCCAGATGAGATGCTTTGGTCATTCAAATCAGGCCTTAAAATGTTAAACGAGTCTCGATCTTGTTCTCAACTCTATTACTTATTAAATATTATATTATTTAAAAGAAAAATATTTAGAATGTATAAAGATTCAATGAAAATAAATTTATAAATTGACATAATTTGACGTGATATATTAACTTGTAAAATATATTTAACTTATCATATCAAATCACATTATAATTTTGTTTAGTAAAATCTGGCCTTAAATTTATGAGATCTCATTAATACATTATATATATATTTTTATTTTTTTTAAATAATGAAAAATATTTAAAATTTGAAAATCATGTGAAATCTTAACATGATTGGTCGGATACCTCATTCATGTTGGCCCACCTACCTGCATTTTTTCCCGTTAATTTGACAGCCAATCACGTGGTCTTATCTTCGGCAGAAGAATACAGGATTCATGGGCCATCAATATTCAGTTTCGTACAATTTTTTTTTTAATTTTTTAATTTTGGAGGGAGAGAGAGATGGTGGTCCAAGTATCACTGGGATTTTGGGCCCTAAAAGGCCCTTGATTTCATAACTGCACAGCAGCGTTCTGTTCAATGCTTATCAAACTGAAATTCCAACTTGTCTTAACTTTTTTTTTAAACAAAAAAAAAAAAAAAGGAAAAAAGCTGTCTTCTTTATTGTGCTGAAAATATGTTTTGGATCTGTTTTCTTCGTGGAATTCTAATATTATTTTTAGATTATGCTTTGGAAAAATGTGAGAAAGCATGATCCTTCTGCAGAATGTATACTGGAAGTTAGGAACCAGGTGGGGGACAATTTAGTTGTATTGCTTCACTCATCACGAGTTAATTTTTCTAGGTGCATCCTTTTTGTTTTTTGAAAGGATCTGTATGTATAGAACGTGTACAGATTATTTTCTTAGTTCTGTTATTTATAAGTCAGTACGACAGTACTCAAATTATAATTTATTAGCAGGCTCCCATACTCGTGATGTACTGTTTCGTGTGTCAATAAACAGCTTATTTATGTCTTGAATTTGCTATGATAGTGTCGGATCCTTTAAGTCACGATTATTGCTATAAGTATAAAGAGGTTTTACAAAAGTGTATTCATAAATTGATGTGATTTTATGTGATATATTAGATTTATTTTATAATAAAATTGACTAATTTATAATCTGATGTGCCACTTCAACTTCAATCCCTTAATTTATTAATTTATTTTTGTGAAATTCATTTGCGATTAAAACATTTCTCTCAAATCATATTATATGAGATTTTTTCTTGGAATTAATTTTCTATTTAGGTTGTTTGTGGTCTGCTAGCGTGTTATAATTTTCTATGTTTTGCAGAATTCAAAAGAGCATTGAGCGGGAATGAAAAAAACATCGTACACTAACGTTGTATTTTTGTCCTTTGTTCTTTTATTTATTTTCCAGCTAGACACAAACTTTGAGGTACAAAGATTATGGTACATTAAAGAAGTAGACAGTTGTTCATAATTAGAAACATCTGGAGGAGAAAAAGGAGAAAAGGGCGTTGGAACTTTGAAAGCCATAAATAAACAAATAACGGTTGTATAAATTGAATTGAGATGATAAAATATTGTTAAAATATTATTTTTTAATATTATTATTATTTTAAAATTTGAAAAAGTTAAATTATTTATTATATTTTATATTAAAATTTAAAAAAATTATAATGATGAATTGAGATAAATTGAAATGGGTTGATGATCCAAACGAAATCTCGAGTGCCAAGTTCAAAACTAAGAGTTCTCTTCTTATATTCTGCATATTATTTAAAAATATATAATTTTATTTTTTTATCCTAAATTATGAGAATAAAAAGATAAAATTATATATTTTTAAGTGGCATGCAGGAATATTGAACTTATGTTTAGAATTTTTTCAAAAGTAATTCTCTGTCCTTCACTTGAAACCAATTTGTTCAAAAAAAAAATTCTACTGATTATCCTCACACCACATATTATACATAATTTTTTAATTTTTTTCTCTTACTAAATATATGATATATGGATGATGAGTAAAAAAAATCAATTAGTTTAAAAGAATATAATAAAAAAATAAAAAAATGGGCCAATTTATAAATTAACTCTACGAATTTATAGAAGAAGATCAGCTAGATTTTCTGATCTGAATTCGAAAATTTTAAAGTGAAGTGTCGGTGCGAGTTTCTCAGATTGTATTAATTACTCGATAAACATTGATATTTCAATCACTTATCCACTTACGGTTATGGCATATTTGCTGAACTTCATGTTGTAGATGGGGTTGTTGCCTTCCCAAATACTCAAGTTGGTTTGGGCACTTAAGTATTTATTCGATTTTGAAAAATTAAATGTAAATATTATAAAGTTAAAAAAATTATTTGAAAATTATTTGTGTTTTAAAGTTTATTAAAGTTGTATTAATTTTATGTTTTATTTTAAAGTCTGTAAAAGTTGTAATGATTTTTGTATTTATATAATGATTAAATGAAAAAATTAAAAGGTAAAAAGAATTTTGTGTGTGAGTGATATTTGTGAACGAAATTATGAGAAGTTTGGAGGAATTCAGGCCTCATTTGGATAGTGAGATGAGATGATTTTAGATGAAAGTTGAATAAAATATTGTTAGAATATTATTTTTTAATATTATTATTGTTTTCAGATTTAAAAAAGTTGAATTGTTTATTATATTTTGTATGAAAATTTTAAAAAATTATAATGATGAAATGAGGTGAGATAAAACTGTTTCTGTATTTAAACAAGGCTCATGTTGTGTCTGACAGGTTTGGAGGGTGAGATGAGGATTCTGTATTTTATTTGAAAGTTTAAAATATTATATTTTAATATTATTATTATTTTAAGATTTGAAAAATGTGAATTGAGATTTAAAAAATGTGAATTGTTTATTATATTTTGTATTACGGTTTGAAAAATATGTAATGATGAGAGTATAATTTTGTCTCTCAACTCAGCCCAAATCTGCCTGCCTTGTTTCTGGTCTTATTCTATTCCAACATCCAATTCACTGTCATGGTCTAGTGGTCAGGACATTGGACTCTGAATCCAGTAACCCGAGTTCAAATCTCGGTGGGACCTGTTTTGTCGTTTTTCTTCCCTATTTATTTATTTCATTTCATATTGGGCTTTAATAAGCTGATATAAAAGAATGAATTTTTCTCCCACTCATTTATAAAAAAAACAAGTGTCTTTTAAGCAATTAATAAACACATTTTTTTTAATGTCTAATTTAAAAAATTGTCTTCTATGTTTCATTAAAATACGTGCTTCTCACTAGCACAAGTCATTAAAATTGTCTTGTGTGCTTCTCACAAGAAATAATATCGCTATTTTGATTAATATTTCATCCCTCTCTCATGAGTCACGAGTGTTTATTATGTCAAATTAAATAGAAACTCATTTAAACATATTAAATTAGTTTCATAAGAAATAATAACATTTAAGATATAAAAATAACATGCTAAGACATATTCAACTTCTAATAATAAAAAATGTAGAAATATTAAAAGAGAGATCAGATACAGTTTTAAAATATGTAATCTCGCATATAGTATTTAAAAAGTAGTGAAGTGTATTGCTAAAAAGTGAAATTTTTATGTACATTTTAAATGTCTTTTTTTTTTTTTAAGAGAAAGAATACCCGAAACTTAAGTCACTGTATATAGAAAATATTTCGGAGACTAGAAAAGGTAACTCACCAGAACTGAGAAGTGAGAGGAGGAGTGGGGAAGTCATGAGTGAACTCAGCCCCAATGCTCTCCAAGAAAAGCCCTAGCTGTCAAACTCTTCCCATCTATTGCAGGAATGCTCGATGGCGCTAACCACCCTCCTCTCACATTGAAATCAGTCATCACCCAATCCCTCTGAAAACTTCATGAAAAAAAAAAAAAAAAGTAAAAAAAAAAACCTTAAAACGACAACAACAGTAGTACGTACGTACATTAATGATTCCTGTTCCTGTTGCAGAAATCATATCTTATATATATGAGCCGATGTTGTTTTTTAGCAGCAGTAACTGAAGCGAGGCATCATGTTCTCTTGGCTGCGGAGGTCGGAGAAGGTGATGCTAATGAGGAGCTAGGTTCCCAGGCCTACACAGACGGCCGATGAGGTGGCAAAGCTTGCGGCCATTTTTGTCGATGAAGTGACTGAGTCAGAGCTAGCTGTATTTGGGTGAGAGAGTTTTAGTTCTTTTAGCTAAGATTAATCACGATCTGTCAAATGTGATAGAGATTTTTGCACGTGGCGGATACATTGCATGATTGGATGGGCCGTAGTTCAATGATATTGTGCCACGTAGGACTGGAGAGGATAAAGTGGGTTCAGTGCTTGACCGGATACTGACTCTGACAAGGTTTTCATTGAATTTAGTATTTTTTTTTTTTTCTCAGGCTTCGATAATAAAAGTTGTAATAAACTGAAAACCTTTCCACTATCCCATTTCAATTTACATTGTGAGATTTTGATTAAAGGTATGCTTTGATACATGTTGTTGGAGATGGCTCATTTCACGAGCTCTCAAAGCTTTGAAGTAATAATTTTGTATCTATTAATGTTCCTTTTATTATCCACTCTGAAGCTTGTGAAGAATGCATCAAATCAGTAATGACTACCTGGGAACCCCCTTTTATGATGATCTTCTTGAAGTGTTTTGAACATGCTTCCTTTACTTCTATAAATGTTGCCATGGCTTTTCACCTTGGTTCGGGTTGCAACTATGTGAGTACTCTGTTACTATAAATTCAATTAATCCATTATGTGCTCTACAGATTGTAGATGGGTTACTGGCAGTAGGTCTCATTGCTACATCGAATGTGATTGAGTAGTGCTTTGGAGAAGGGGAGACCAGCTGGGGCTGTTGTTCAGAGTTTTCCAATCCCATGCATTACAATGATCACTATATGCTTTGAGGACTTTGGAGATAAATTGATCAGTGGCTATATTGTGGGACTCATGGATGATCTGGTTTATGTAGAACCAAAGGTTATCCATTGCTATAACAACAAACCGTTGGAATTTGTATATGTCTTGTGCCAAAATATTCAGGTTGGTTGCAAGGTCAAGGATTAACAAAATCAGGGCTAGTAATATTTGGACATCCTACAGGAGATATCTAAGGGCTATAGTGATTGTCTCCATAAGATCCGGGAGTAATTAGGACATTTCAGGCATAAATGAGAGGTTGTTTCCTCTTCCACTTGGTAGATGGGACAAAGCACTTGATCTTCATTTAGAGACCACAACTTCTTCAAAGTTAAGGAGTGATGTAAAGGGTTAGGACCATTGAATTTAGTAACTTTATTTTTTTTTTCCCCCTAAACAAGCTCGATGTATTATAATTAAGGAATACAAAAATACATAAGGGCAGGGGCCCCACCAAATACCATTTCTTAACTAGTGCAACACTATATAAAAAGAAAAAAAAGAGAAAAGGGCATTTATAAAAACAAATAAATGTTTCTTATCCTTCCCTACTAAGAGGGAGCTGTACAAAATGGTGGTTTTTATATAATCCGAGAGAGGTATTATAGTTCCATGACTGTAGGCCATGGTGATTGTAGTGACTGCATTTTGTCTTGAAATGGTTGTTGGGAAGTCCATTGCCTTGTCCTCATGATCTTGTGGCCAAATAGGATAACTCTTATAATAAAAAATTAGATAAAAAATTCTAATGCCATCACGCTATACGTTGTCGAAAACTCCACGCTCTCCCAAAGGAATACATGTGATTCTCGCACCAGGGGCAAAAGTAAAAAAAGTGGGGCTTATTGGTTGTGGCAGAGAGAGACTGCCAAGGGACCAAAGAGGAGGTGGTGATCGTCGGGCTTCAATTGTTCGAATATTTTGCTAAACACTTTAGATATAAGTCAGATCTGAATGATTTGATGGTGGCGAATCCGTTGGTCCGGCGCGTGTGGAGAGAAAAGCTCGCGTGGTTGGTGGCACGTGAGGCCTATGCATGGCGATTATCATAAAATTGCCACTTCTCTCCGAAATGATTGGCGGCCTCAGAGCCTTCTCGTACCATGCATATCTCTCGAATGTTGTCAAAAAAATTACATATCTATCTTTTTCTGCATTGGAGGAAACAAAACAACTAAGAAAATGGAGTTAATTTTATGGACAAAGTAGGTAGATGGAGAAATAGGAGAAGGAGGAGGAGGAGAAAGCCGAGATTTCCCCCTCCTCACTGGCAAAAAAATCAGATCTAGACTTTTGGAAACTTTTCACAAAGAGAGAGAGAGAGATGCGCAAGTTTTTAATCATTGAATTTAGTATCTACTTGTAAGTGTTAGTTTAATTGTTGAGAGAGGAAATAATACTAGAGTAATTCTATATAAAAATAAAAAATGCATAACCGTCGCGTAATCGTTTTGAAAAATAATTGGGTCTATTATGAAAAAATTGATTTTTTTCATGTAGGTCTCATATTTTATTCACTTTTTTCAAAGCGATTACGCGGCAGTTGTACAATTTACGGTTGTAAATATCTTTTCTCATTATATTATATATCTTGTACATGTCCTCTATTTTTAATGTGAGTAATGATTTATACAAATTTCAAATAGATAAATTTTATAGTTCATTTATAAAAAAGTATACCTCACCATAAAAAAAAGTGAAAAAAAAATCTATTCTTTATTATTGAAAGCTACATTTTACGAAGTGCTTGCGCACGAAACTTATCTATCTGCAAAATGTTCCTAACGTTACCTTTTTAACATATATCTAGAAAACATTATCATTCGACCTACATTTCATTATTTCCAATTACAATAGTTACCGTGGCATGTTATAAATACTTTTTAAAGCCAATCGTATTAATATAAGTTTATTTAAAATATGATAAATTAATTTATGATATTTGCTAAAAGAAAGTTCACAAAAAAAAGACTACCCAAAAATATATGAGCTTTGTAAAAAAAAAAAATAATAATAATAAATTCTTATTTTTTTTTCAAAACTTGCGGAAATTCAATTATTGTAATTAACAAAAATTCTTTTTATGGACCACTAGTTTCTCCATGTCCAAGTCCCATCGACTGAAAAAAATATCAATGATTTCACAATTTAATGATATTTGATCCTTTGTGTTTAAATAAAATGGTAAAAATGACAAATTATATATTGATTAGATATATATGTGTGGTGTAAGGCGTCCTTGTAGCATTTATCTTAAAACAATATGTCAAATATCCTTTATGAAAAGAGTAGTTATTATATTGTTAAGCCGGTGTAAGAAACATATCATTTACATCACTTAAATAGTAATATTTAATTTGTAATATTCAAATTTTAAAATTTTTTTTTGAAATCAAATTATATCTTATAAACACATTACTAAGGGCTTGTTTGGAAAGTAAGATGATCCCATATCATATTAAAACTTCTCATGATTTTATTCCCAAACATACGAAAATACAAATATTTTTCAATTTTAAATATTCACATTTTTCATCTAATCATTACGATTTTTCTAAACTTCTAAACAAAACGTACAAACAATACTACTTTTTCAAATTTTAAAATAAAAATTATATTATAACAATATTTTAATTTTATAATATTTTTATTCAATTTTTTTTTCATTTATTAAAATTTAATAAAATATCTTAACTCAAATTATTTTATTACTATTTACAAAATTCTTATCTCATTTCACTTTTTAAACATATCCTAAATGTGTTATCCACACCAAGTTATAAAAAGAATTTTTAGGAAATATATGACTTAAGTATTCAATTAATTCAATTTATTGTTGAATTGGGAACAAGACAAAAAAAAAAAAAAAAAAAAAAACACCACATCTGTTTATTGGATCCCACATGATATTGGGCCTACATTCTTAAATGCATATAACCCTTCATTTAATGTTTCCACACGTCGCTATCTTGATCACTTTCCATGACGTCCCCGAATTTCTCTTTATTCCTTTACTTATATAATATATATATATATATATATATATATATATTCATCTAGCTTCTCTATCACTCTTGTCTACTTCATCATCCACAATTTGATTGAAACATTAAACGTAACACGTAACCAAAAAATACAAACCACAAAACTGCAAAACAAAAATCTAAGACTTGCTGATTTCACAATCCGATTAGAGCAGGCTTGACTTTCTTCGCAACTTTCCTTTCTTATTATTAATAAGATAGTGCGCTTGAGCGTTTATGACTGAAAAACTTTATCTTCCATACCCTTCTTTGTAAAGAAATTGCTTAAGCGGCTTTAACAACAATTATTGAACCACCAAAATCTACTCAAAGCCCTCCATTTGATTAACTTAAGTAGAAGAATCATGATCAGCTAGCTCCTGAAAATTAGTTTCAAGTGTAGGGACATTTATCACCCCAATAAGCCCAAACCCAAGCCGAAGGAAGAAGCCTTAAGAGTATCAGGTTAAGATGATGGAGGGTTGTTTGCAGTATGGATTGACTTGATAACCACTGACTCGATAAGATAGGACTATTGACCCAAGGAAATGGCAATAAGCTTATCATATTGTTGAATAATTCCCTATTGGTATCAATGTCAATCACTTGAACCGATAAGGGAAACCATGAGATTGGATTGATATTCCATACTTATCATTAATGTTCACACCTATATATTGGACAAAAGGTGGTAATCTCAAGTAAATCTGTCATCCAATACCTTCACATTAAATTTAGCTTTCTAGTCATTAACTTAGGTATCAGAGGTGCATCGGGCACACCGTGCCGCCCCTTGTTATTGTTGCAGAGTAAATGTCTTGGTCAACAATGGGTGGAACACATCTCCAACAATGGCATTGTCTGTGGGATCTGTGAAATTTCTAGATCTCTGAAGACCAACATGATTTCTACATGCCAACAACCATGCTTTCTAAAACAACCAGAGACTAGGAAATAAGTTCAGTAGACATGGCACGACTAGCAAGGATGGAAGAAAAGTTGAAGAAAGCAATAGCTACGATGGAGGACCTCACAAGGGAGAATGAAGACCAGATGCGCCGTAAAACCGAACTTAGTGAGGCCATGATGCCAAGCCAGAGCGAGCAGCCAGAAGGGGAGGTGCAAAGTGCCAGAGGAAAGAACGAAGAGGAATTGGAGAAAAGAGATTACACGACGAGTTGCGTAGCCTCGTTGATAAGTATGAAGAGATGGCCAAGAAGGTGGGAGGATCGTCCTCTATTGAGCAGCTGCTTAACTGCACTGACTTGTCCTATAGTGCATAGGTAATGACCATCCTACTTCCCTCGAAATTTAAAATACCGCAAATAGAGATGTATGATAGATCCTGGGACCTAGTGGACCACTTGGAGAACTTTAAAGCACACATGACACTCCACAATTTTTATGAAGAAATAGCTTGTTGCACCCTCCCTTTGACATTGAAGGGCATGTCACGAGGTTGGTTAGGAGCACTACGACCCAGGTCAATTGATAACTTTCATGAATTAGCGAAGTAATTCCTAACACAATTTATGGTCAATAGAAGGCAACGATGACCATTAGTGTATCTTCTGACTATCAAATAGAAGGAAGATGAGAGTTTAAAGGCATACTTGACCTGCTTTAACAAAGAGAGGTTGACCACTGACGACTAGGATGAGAAGATAACGTTGGCCGCCGTTCTAGGGGATGTGTGGCCCAGGAGCCCATTTATGGCAGGATTGGCGCGGAAGGCTCCATTAACCCTAAGGAAATTCATGGACAGAGATGATGATTTTGTTAACATGGAGGATACTTTGCAGGCCCTAATCGAACCAAGAAAGGGCAAGATGAATGCAAAGAACAAAAACTCTAGCAGAATAAGAGAGTGGAGACCTGGCCCCAATTCCCAAGAAGCTAGAAAGACAAGCACTACCACACAAACATAGCTCTATGTTAATTCACAACAACCTCAGTGTATAGCCAAAGATTCTGCGGGTAAAGAAGAACCAAGGCAAGTAAGAAGAGGTTAGCAGTTTTGCAAATATCATCAGTTAAACAGCAACTGGATAGAAGATTGCTAACAATGAAAAATAGGGTATATGAGTTCACAGGGAGTGGTGAGTTAGAGTGAATGCTCGCCAAACATAAGGAGAGGGGAGGAGGGAGAACGAAGCACACGGTGAAGCAGTAGTCCAAAAAGGTGACGACCAACAAGAGAAGATGGCCACAGTGCCCCTCCCCAAAACCCTAACCAAGAAGAAGCGCCCTTAGGAGAGATCCGTACGATAGCTGGAGGATTTGTAGGAGGTGGAATGTCCACCTCTAGTTCACATGGCAAATAGGTTGTCCAAACACCCCTGATGTTAGGGTATGGTGGCCATCTCTTTTGAAGAAGAGGATTGCGAAAGGGTCTTGTACCCGCATGAAGATGCACTGGTGGTAACTACACCACCAGACGAATTTTGGTCAGCAATAGAATTTAAGCAAACATCCTATTTTGGGAGGCCTTCGTCAAGATGGGCATCGACTCGAGAAGACTACGATCATCACCCACCGCGCTAAAGGGATTTTCTGGTGACGCAATACAGTCTATGGGTGTCGTAACTTTACCTATTACTGTAGGAAAATGAGCCTTAGTAACCACCACATTGACTGAATTCTTGGTGGTCAAAGCCACATCGTCCTATAACGTCATAGTGGGACGCCCAACCTTGAACAACCTGAGGGCTGTCACATCTATCTATCACCTCAAGATGAAATTTTCCACAGAAGTTGGAACGGGGGAAGTATGAGGCGAGCAAGCTCTAGCTCGAGAATGCTACTTCCAAGAACTCAAGGCGGGCAGTCCTAACATCCGCACAGTCGAAGATTGTGCCGAGAAGGAGCCACCACCTCCATCACTGATTCTAGTTGATTGCAATGTGGAGACACATGACAAAGAGAATCTGCATCAAGCCGATGCCAACGAACTGCTATAGCTGGTGAGCTTGCAGTCAGGGCAACCAAAATCGCCAGATGCCACAACTCAGGTTAGCACAAGACTCCCCTCTGAAATCAAGGAAGCCTTAAAATAACTCTTAATTGAGCATAGAGACGTATTTGCATGGAGTCATTAAGACATGCCTAGTATCGACAACACGGTTATTGAACATAGGCTGTGTGTCGACCCCACATGTAAGACGATCTGCCAGAGGAGGAGGTGGTTCAGCACGAAGAAATACACAGCCATAGTTGACGAAATGGACCGTCTCCTCGCTGCAAGAATCATTAGGGAGGCACACTACCCCAAGTGGCTATCCGATGCCGTCTTAGTCAAAAAAGCCAATGACAAATAGAGAATGTGTGTGGACTTCACCGAGCTAAATAAGGTGTGCCCAAAGGACAGTTTCTCATTGCCGTGAATCAAAATCATTGTCGATTCAACGATGGATCACAGAATGTTAAGCTTTATGGATGCGTACTCGGAATATAATTAGATTCAAATGAATCGAGCAAATGAGGAAAATAATTCATTCATAACGGGTAGCAGACTGTACTGCTATCAAGTCATACCCTTTGGTTTGAAAAATGCCAGAGCAACCTATTAAAGGCTCATAAACCGAATGTTCAAAAAATAGATAGGGCGAACCGTGGAAGTCTACGTCGACGACTTACTAGTGAAAAGTAAAGAGTCTGCCCAACATCTGGCAGACTTAAGGGAAGCTTTCACTATTCTACACCAATGCAAGATGAAGTTAAAAATCGAGCGAAATGTGCTTTTGGGGTAGACTCAGGAATACTTGTACGCTTCATAGTGCCGAAAAGAGGAATTGAGGCTAACAAAGAAAAGATTAGTGCGATCATGAACATGAATCCGTCGTGGAACATAGGCGAGACCTAGTGGCTAGCTGGACAAGTGGCAGCCTTAAACATGTTCGTCTCTAGATCCATGAAAAAAATGCCTGCCATTCTTTAAGGTCTTTTGCAAAGTACATCTTTGGAACAACGAGTGTGACCGGGAGTTCCAAGAGTATAAGCAATGCATATCCAACCTACCCCTGCTAAAACAGCCCATGCCATGTCAGCAGTCTTGGTTAAGGAAGAGGGAGCCACTCAATTGCCAGTATACTACACGAGTCATGCCCCGAGTTGAGGTACCCCGCATGGAGATGTTTTCATTCACCCTACTAACGACTACTAGGTGACTACGACCATACTTGCAAGCTCACCTGATCAGGGTAGTAGCAAAAAGCCCTCTAAGGAAGATATTTTAGAAACCATATTCCTATGGAGGACTGGCGGGCTAGGCAATTGAGCTTAGTGAATTCGACATAGATTGCCTACCGAGAGGTGGAGTAAAGGGACAAGCCCTGGCAGATTTCATCGTTGAGTTTACTGGTTTCCCCCTAGAAAGTGACAACCGTCCTAGTGGGGAAACCTTGGTAGATTTTTGTCGGTGGCTCCTCTTACCGTATTCGCAAGGGAGTAGGGATACACATAATCTGCTACTTGGGCCAAGAGCATCACCACATGGCAAGGCTAACCTTCAAAACTACCAACAATGAAGCTGAATATGAGGCCTTGATAGTTGGGCTCTCCATTGCCGAGCCATTAAGGGCAACAAAAGTTGAGGTGAACGCAAACTCCCAAGTGATCGTCAACCAGGTGCGAGGAGCGTACGTTGCCAAGGGAAACAAATTAAAGAAATATTTACATCAGGCCTGGGAAATTCAAGACCAATTCTTTCATTTCAATATCACACAAATAC
The DNA here is from genome assembly GCF_004785595.1 of Juglans microcarpa x Juglans regia. Classification (NCBI taxonomy): domain Eukaryota; kingdom Viridiplantae; phylum Streptophyta; class Magnoliopsida; order Fagales; family Juglandaceae; genus Juglans; species Juglans microcarpa x Juglans regia. The sequence goes on from NC_054606.1 coordinate 19,284,015, forward strand.
CTAGAGAAGCCAGCTTAGTAGTAGACAGGCTGGCTTAAGCAACTTCAGGGATCAACGACCTCACCCGGTCGTGCGAGGCAGAGCGTAGAATCATCGAAGTCCCAGTGATAGGGGCGGAAACATATGGAGTAGAACTAAAAGAGCCAGAGTGGGCTAAAGAGATAGCAAAGTACATAGATACGGGCAAACTTATGACATATAAGGAATAAGAAAATGAGATTAGAAGGAGGCCTGCACTGTCTACTAGAGTCCACGACATCCTCTATAAGCAAGGTTTCACAATGCCCCTACTAAGGTGCGTCTCGCCACAGGAGGCCTAGTACATCTTGGCATAAATGCATGAAGGAGTGTATGGGAATCATTCGGGAGGAAGGGCCTTGGTGAGGAAAGTCATGAGGATGGGGGTATTATTGGGCTAATGCCCTTACAAGCACAAAGGAGTTTGCAAGGAAGTGAGTCAAGTGCCAAGTGTTCACCCTAGTACCACAACACCCACCAAAAGAACTAACTCCCACCATGGCCCCATGGTCATTTGTTCAATGAGGGGTCGACTTGATGGGACCCTTACCACTCGAAAAGGGGGGGAGTGAAGTTTGTAGTGGTCACCGTGAATTATTTCACCAAATGGGTGGAAGCGGAACCCTTAGTGAAGATTCTAAGGGGAAAATGGGCAGAAGAGCTCTTAAAGGTCCTATGGGCTTATAGAACAACGATAAAGACCCTAACAGGGGAAACCCCTTTCACCTTGGCTTATGGAAGTGAAGTCGTGGCTCTAGTGCAGGGCGGGTTGGCCACCTACTGTACTCGCCACTTCAATCCACCGGACAACGACCAAGTACTAAAGGAGCACCTCGACCTCCTAGATGAAGAGAGGGAAAACACCAAGGTTCAAGTAGTCCTTAGTAAAAGAAGAATGGAACGCTACTTCAATAAAAGAGTTAAGCCCAGAACGTTCAAAGTAGGTAACCTGGTACTAAAGGAGACAGGAATAACTACGTAGGTGAAAGGAAAGATGGCCCCAGATGGGAAGAACCATATGCCAACAACCCACTAGGCTCTTATCACCTAAGAGACCCTCCAAACAGGCGTGCAGGTCCAAAGACCCCACGACCCTCAAAACGGGCACGCAAGTCCAAAGAACCTACAACCCTTAAAACAGGTGAGCAGGTCCAAAGACCCTACGACCCCCCTAAATAAATGGGCCTGTAGGTCCAAAGACCTTTAGACCCTTAAATGGGCATGCAGGTCCAAAGACCCTGCGACCCTCCAAACTAGCGTGCAGGTCCAAAGTCCCTGTGACCCTCAAAATGGCCTTGGGCACAGGTACATAGGTCCAAAGACCTTGCAACCCTCCAGAAGGGCACGTAGGTCCAAAGACCCCGTGACCTTCAAAACAGGAAAGGGCGCAAGCGCACAGGTCCAAAAACTCTACGACCCTTCAAATGGGCACACAGATTCAAAGACCTCGCAACCCTCGTCCACCAAAGTTAAGTCCAAAGATTTGCAATGATGAAATGGACGTGCAGGTTAAACAACCTCGTGACCCTCAATATTCTTATACACAAAATATGAGTGCAACACCAAGTATACAAAGGACAAGCAATATCTAGATACTTAAAAGTAGAATTTATACAAACCTCAAATGAAAAATATAGAAGTTCTACAAGCTCATAAAAGGTCTAGGAGGGTGGAGTAGCAGAGACCGAATGGGGGAACGCATGGGGCATAACGTTGTGCCCCAGCGTGTCAACAAACTGGCGTGAGATCTGGTCAGGCATAAACGAATCAGGGTTCAACCACCTTAAATCAGATTGGGGATTCTTCAACAAAAAAGACTTGAGCCGTGCCAAGCTAGCCTCGTAGCCATAGCAAAAAGCCCGGTTACAGACAAACTTGGCCATCGTGAGTTGGGGGGATAGTCGAACAAGTTCTTCCTTCAAGGAGGCCTTCTCTAACTTCAACTCCAGCACTTTTTGGTCTTGAGCTTTAACCTTCGCATTGAGATGCAACAAGGAGTCACCCAACTTCTTCTAGTTTTGGTCCACCCATTCTTGATCCTTCTTCATTGCTGCATGCCTTTGGGAAAGCTCTTCCAAAGACCCTTGGTTTTAGAGAGCTCGAGATAGACTCACTGCCTAGCTTTTTCGCCAATCACCACGGCCTTAGAAAGTTTGATCTAGTGACAGTTAGCACTAGCTAGCTCCTTCTGGGAGGAGTCTAGTTCCTCCCTAAGACTAAACAGTTGCGCCTGAGCAGAATCCCGTTTCGGCTTTAACAAGGTTAACGCGAAACAGTCTTGGGTGTTGACCTCCCTCGCCCGCATGAACTCGTGTCTGAGGCTGGAGACCTCTTCACTAAGAATGTCCAAATCACCCTCTAATGAGTGGACATAACTGTCCAACTGCTCAAGGAGAATCTCCTACTTAGCCTTCTCGGACTTTGGCATCTCAAACTCTTTCCTCACCCAAAAGCCAAACATACACCTCGACCGGATTTCTTCTTCCAAATCAACCCGATCTACAATGATCTAGATAGGCAACTCATCCACGCCCTACAAAAAGCAAACTGTCAAAGAAACTACGCAAAGATAAGAGAAGAACAAAAAAGGACGAGGCTAAGATAAAAATACCATACCCAAGAAAGGAAAACCGGTCAACCATGTCACCAAAGGGATTGCTCCTTAAGGGGCGAGAGGGAACTGGATGCCTTTCCCTTGGGAACCTGGCATTGAGTTGTCTAGTGTGATGAAAGTAGAAGAAATACTGCCCTCAGGGCCAAGACTAGACTCCTCTATGGGGCGAGTAGGTTCCTCTGTGGCAAGATTAGTTAGGGTAGGTTCCTCCTTGCCCCCACCTTCTCTTACAATAATTCCCTCCTTGAGAATGAAGAGGGACCCTCCATCACCCCCGAAGGATGGATCAAAGGGAGAAGGGACGGAAACCCGCTCCCCACGCACTTCCAAATCGGTTGGTGGTGTCTGACCCCCTGAGATAGTAGTTGAAAGAGAGCTTAGAGTGGCTTCCCTCTCCCCTAAACCCTTTTGGGAGCTAGGGGCGACCAGTTGTTCCCTCTCCCGACCTTGGTCCTTGCTCACCGGTGGTGTGGGGACCTCTAAAGGCATTGAGATAGAAAGACCTAGAGAAAAGGCAGCGTAGATGTCCGCATCCTTTTATTCTTCTCCATGCGCCTAGTCGACAAAAGGAATAATGGGGAGCTCAAAGGAGGGAGAGTGAGTGGTACCAAGCTCCCAAAAAGGGGGGTCAAAGTCAAAAGTTGCAACCAAGTCAGTAAGCATTTGGCCCACCAAGACAACAAGATCGTCGTAGGCAAAGGAAGTCCCATGCATTAACGATTGTCCAATCACGAAAGGTGAGGTCGACGAAGGATGGTCATCGACACGAGTAGAACCCTCTGCGCCCAGTGTGGTGCCACTTTGGGCCAAGGATGGCTCGGACACCCAACTGTTCCAATGAGGAACCATATGTTCTTCTTCTACTTGATCAATAGTGCATCGAGCGAGAACGTTTGTTCGCTTTCTTAAGAGGAATTGTGGCAGACCTTTTCTTCACAGGAGAAACTACCGCCTTTGTAAAAAACAAATGACCACTAACATGGGAGCGATCGATATTGGCGGGGGTTAAGAGGGCCTTACTCCAAATGGCATCCTCATTCTCTTGGACCCAAGCGAAACCATGTCAACACGGGATTGTTCCCACTCAGACAAAGTACTTGTCATCTCTTTATCATCAAGAACCCTACACCAATTGGTGTTAATCAGGAATTCGCCTTGAAGTTGGGGAACTACCAACCTTGATCGAAATAAAGAAAAATTTCATTTGCCATTGGTTAGCATTGGAATGATGACTCTCAAACTGTGCTAGATGTCGTGAACATGTATGAAAGCTGCATATGTTACCCGTTGAGCCCCTAATTGAATAAACTATTAGGAACTCTCGGACAGTCAAATCTAGATACTCCTCCTAAATAGGCTATAGAAACATTCACCATACGATGCAACTGCACAGTAGGACCCTCTAGGCACAATAAGACCTTCACGAAATTAAGAACGTCCTGCACGTGGCAACAAAAGGAAAGCCTTAAACCATGAACAAGAGCACAAGCTGGCAAAGCCACCTTTTCACCTAAACCTTCCTCGTCGACGACACCCCATTGAGAAAGTTCAAGATTCACAGAATCTAGAACCTTAGGAGTTCCATAACTTACTGAGGTCCTTAAGGGTAAGGATGGAGCGCCAATCAACCCCTCGTAATAGAGAATATCCCTTTGAATGGAGGATTTTGGAGTTGAAGAAGAGGTGTCGTGAACAGGGGTGTTGTGAGTGGGAAGTTGAGAGGAACTCTGCTAGGCCATCTTCACTAATTTTTGAAATTGGGAAGCAACGAAAGCTAAGGTTTTAGTGGAGGAATAAGAGAGAGTTTTAATGCAAGAATGTGAAAGATAGAAGGAGGAAAAGAAAAAACAAAGAAAGAAATTATAACAAAGAGAAAAAGGTGCACCGGTTACTTGCTTAAGTGGGAAAATAAAGAGGCTGATAGCGGCATCATTAGACGATCTAATGATGTGACGGGCAAATAGTGTTGGAACAGTTACGACTTCTCCAAAGTGTGGGGACATGTGTCGTGAAGTGGGGTAGTCATTAAAATCCCCGAGGTCTCAAGGATGTGAACTAACAAGCAGGGTACCTAATTAATTCCTCCCCAAGGTGAACCTTAGTCCTTCCACTTATTTAATTCCCTCCACGTCCACACAACGGGAATTAGTGGGGTAATTGGAGGGACATATATCACTCCAATGAGCCTAAACCCAATGAGGGAGCCCAAAGAGTATTAGGTTAAGATGATGGAGGATTATTTGAAATATGGATTGACGCGATAACCACCGACTCGATAAGATAGGATAACTGACCCATGGAAACAACAATAAGCTTATCATATTGTTGAATAATTCCCTATTAGTATCAATGTCAATCGCTTGAACCGATAAGGGAAACCAGGAGATTGGATTGATATCCCGTACTTATCGCTAACATTCACACCTATATATTGGGTAGGAGATGGTAATCTTAGGTAACTCTCTCATCCAATACCTTCACATGAAACCCAGCTTTCTAGTCATTAACTTAGGCATCAGAGGTGCATTGGGCACACCGTGTCACCCCTTGTTATTGCTGTACAGTAAACGTCTTGGTCAACGACGGGTGGAACATGTCTCCAACACCAAGTAAAAGGAATGAACGATGGAATGCTAGGAATACATAGAAGTAGTTGCATGTTTTTGTGAATAGTAGATTAGAAACGATAGATGGACTGTATTAGTCACGACGTGCCAGGATGACCATGAGTTAAGTTAGAATCGAGTTGGAGGATAAGATGACAACTTTAAGCTTTGTTAGTAAGGATTGTAGTATGGGATGTACAAGTACTACATGATGGGTTGGATTTAAGTACTTGGAAATGACTTGAGCATGTCAATCCTTCATTGACAAGACGTGAGGATGAAGGTGCTATGCAAGGAGTGTTTGAAGTAGTGAACATGTACGAAGGTATGAAGACGATGCAAGGATAAGCATGAACGGATTTGTATCGACTGTAAGCAAATTCTGAGGACGAAATTTTTAGAAGGAGGGAAGATTGTGACCTAACACAACTTTTTCTCTCGATTGGTTACGAGTCTTGCTTTTGCGTTTTAAATCTGAACTTGAATTTTAAATTTGGCAGATGATTTTTAAATGGAGCTCAATGTTTTAAAGTCTTTGAAACATTTTAAATGTCCAGAACTATTTTAAATAGGTATTTTTAGTGTTATTGGAACAAGCCTAATTTTAAAGTGAGCCTTTTTATATTTTTGGCCCCGAAAATAATATAGTTTTATTAGATTATTTTATTTAAATGATTTTAGTTCTTTAAGAGTATTATTGAATATTTATTATTTCATTTTATGTTAAAAACTCTATGATATAGATGGATTTATTTCTCTTAGAAATATTTATAAAACTCATCATTTTATTTTATGATGAAAGATTATATTTTTAGAATTTAAGTTGGGTTTTAAATTAGTCCCATTGTATTTCTATTTCTTTTTCTATTACTTAGTTATTTTTAAGTGTTTAAATCTCTATTGTCGGATCTAGGTTAGGGACCCCTAGATGAAGGGTTGGGATTAAATCCCAAAAATCCTAACTTTTTCCCTCATTCTTCCTTCTTCCCTCTCTCTCCTCCCTCCCCTCCACGCCGTTGCCATTTTCTAGCCCGATCACTTTTCTCCAGCACTGCCCACCGCAGTCGTCACAACCCAATCGTGCCACACCGTCGGCACCTCGTCTCCGACCACCCTTTCCTCCTCCCTAACTCCACATCTCCCCCTCTCTCTCTCCCTCTTCCTCCCCCAGCCTCAACCCTAAGATCCCCCCTTTCTTTTGATTTACCAAAAGTCGCCACCGCGAGGGATGCTGCAAGCCACCAGCGTAGCCACCCACGATAGCAAGGCTACCACCCTCCGCCATACCCACCATCGTGCGCTTGAGGCCTCTCTCTCGCACTCCTTCATTGTTCCTCTCGGGCTCAGCCCCTTTCTCCTTCCAGAGTCGCCTTGGGCCACCACTCCACGCCAAGCAACCACCACTCACCTAACCTCTTCCCCTTTATAGATCCATGCCTCTCTCTGTCTCCTTTGTTTCTCTCTGCCACGGCCTCCCTGCTGTCATGCGCTGCCTCCAGCCACGGCCTCAGCCATGCCATGGCACCCCCATCACTAGCCCCTATTCCCTAGCCACCAGAGTCTCTCATAACCTTCCCACCACAGTATTTTCCTCTCAGCTTATCCTCCACCCCATGGCCTTTCCACCAACACCCACGATCACCATTGCTTAGCCACCTCATAGCCATCTCATAGCCCTTGCCACAACATGCACAACCCTGTAGCACCATTCAAAACTCTCCCAAGGTAGTCCAACAGCCACGGTAACCCTTTAGTTGCCAAACCCTAGTCGCAGCCCCCTTCAAACAACCTTATTTTAGGGTCACGATAGTGACCACCAATGGGCAATCACCGCCCAAACCAGCAGCTTTTGACACCACAAGGAATTTTCTGATAGCAAGCGGCATGACATTTCAGCCTCGATGTATGGTATACTCTCTCTCTTTTCCCTCGATAATTTATTGTGTTTGTGAAGCTTGATTTTTGTTGTGAACTGTACTATTGTTGTGAAGAGTGTGGTGTTGTAAATCATAAACTGTGTGCTGTTGTGGTGATGTGTTATGAAGTGTGGGATGGTTGCATAGTTGTGGAGTGTTCTATGGATGGTGATTTGAAGTGTTGGGAACTGTGAACGGTGCTTTGTGGAATAGTTTGTATTGTGGCTGTAAGTAGTGTGAAGTGATGTAGTTGTGCAAGTGTGACGTAGTTAGTGTTATAGCAGTGTACTATGAAGTGATGGGGGTTAAATATAGAGTTGTGCTGTGAGAAGAATGGGGTGATTGAGTAGTTGTGCAGTGGTCGGATGCCATGTGAAGTGATGGGATCACAATGCACTTTGGAAGTGGTTGGGAATTGTATAAAGTGTTGGGATAGTTGTGTAGTTTGTGAAGTGACATGATGTCAAGTGAAGTGTTGGGATTCTGAAGGTTGGGAAGATTGTGAAGCGTGATGATTGTATGGATTTGAGTTGAACATTAGTGTCAGGTGTATGGAGCATGTTTATACGAGCAAGCGTTTTAGTGGATTATATGTTGATCTTAGGTGATAAAAGGGGTAGGGTACATGTGTAAATTGGTTGGACACATGTGCCAGACAAACTTACCATATCTAATGGATAGTTTTTCTTAAGTATGAGTGCATGATGTTTAAGCCTCAAGGTTGGCCTAAAGTTATGAATTATGCTTGGTTGGGATTACGATGAAGTGTTGGTTATTGTGTATGAACGAAGGAAGAGATGTATGTATTGGCTAAGGTTGAGATGTATAACTTAGTTGGTTCAAGTTATGCACTGGGATGGATGATAGGAAGAGTGTGATGAACGTGATTGTGTATCTTAACCTTGGAAGTGAATCATGGAGGTTCACTTTAAAGGATAAATACTAGAAGTAGAATGCTATGTTTTGAAAAGGTGACCTCAAGTGGGTCCCAAGCTATGAGTTGAGAATTTAGGAAACGTGATAGAGGAAAGCATGAAAGATGGACTTGGATAGAAGAGTACGTCTGCGTGAAGGAAGTCCAGGTGGAGGATAGTTGATATATTTTCTAAGTTTTAGTTGCTTATGCACTTGAGAAAAGAGAATGATGTTAAGAACTTAAGGTTATGTATGCATGTAAGTTTTCATATGGCACGCACATGAATGGACTGCATAAAATGAGAATGGCATGGAGTCCAGGTAAGTATTATGTTCATACTCTTATGGAGTTTTCTAAGTGATATGAAATGAAAATGAAATGCTTTTATGAAAAATATTCTTTTATGCAATGAAAGAAAATGAAATGATGTTTTATGAAAGAATGTTAGGTATAAATGTTTGAAGGTATATGTATGTAAATGCTCTCTTTTGCAACCCCTATTTATGCACCCAAAGTGATAGTTGTATGCATGTGAATGAATGTTGTACGTAGTAGCTATTGTCTTTATTTTCTATGAAATGAAATGAGATGTTGAGGTTTACGCTTGATGCTTTGAACTGATGTTTAAATGACATGATGGAAGTGTATTTAAATGACGTTACGAACTAATATTTAAATGATGCTATGAAAGGATGTTTAAAGAATGCTATGAAATAATGTTTACTGATGATATTTACGCTTATGCTTTTAAATGATGTTTACGAAATAAAACGGATTGATGATTGAAAAGAATGAAAAGGAAAGGACTAGATGAATGAATATTTTAATGTATGAAAATACGTAACAACCATGACTGAATGAATGAATGATGGTACTAATGAATTGTGTAGATTGCAATGCCGAGTAAGTAGTACAGGTAGTGCACCCAGTGCTACCCCCTGACTGAAAGGGATTCCAACCAGTGGCCATGGGCGGAATCCGGGTCCAAAATATCACTAACCCCAACACATTGGGCGTCACAGTGTGTACCGGCTAGAGAAAAGGTAAAAAGAGTTAAATTGAATGTTATGTAATCATTTAGCTCTTTATGAAGGATGTACAAGGTGTGAGGAATGTTTTATAAAAAATGAAAGCCTTTGTAAAGAAAAATCTCACCTTGTAATGTTTTCAAATGAAATGAATGCTTTATGTAAAGTATGTGGAGGAATTATGAATGCATGAATAAAAATCTATGTTAGTAGACTTTTACAGTATGAAGTAATACTTACTGAGTATTCGACTCACTTTATTTTTTATGCATGTCTCTCCCCCTCTTAAGGACAAAATGAGGAAGAAGCATCAGGAAAGACATGGCCCAAGGGAAGTGTGATAGAAACCTAGGTAGGTTTTTACGTAATGTATGAAAGTCAATTTCTAATATTATATTAAATCCCATTTACTCTAAAAGTTTCACTAAAATATGGAAGAGATAAATTAAATAATTCAATTTGTATTTCTACAAATACTGAAAATATATCTCTTTTCATGATGCAAGGCATTTGCATGTAGTTACTCTACCCACCTTGTTGTAGAAAGTTATTATCCTAGTATTGATGAGGGAAGATGTACAATCATGGGCTTTCCGATTTGGGGCCCTGAAATTGGGTGGGGAGGGCATCAATGCTGCTTAGATTAATGCTTGTGATAGTTTGACATATACAATATTCATGGATGATAGTGCACTATACGAGCTTTGGGACCTGGCTTGAAGTTTGAGTTATTTGAGATCATGGCATCTGGAAGGGATATTTTCAGTTCGTACTAGACTGGGCGTGGATCTAAGAAGCCCAACGATAAAGGAGAAAGAGGGCCTAGATCCCACAAGGGAAAAAGGATCGACATGGGAGAAGGGACAACACCTACTCTGACACAATCTTGTCCGGATGACCTGAAAGGACGCCACAATGCATTAAATGTATAGATACTGAGTGCAGACAGGAGAACCTGGTGGGAGGGACTATTCCTGGCAGAATGTCTAAGTAGTGGCTGCACTCACCCACCAGCTAGAGTGGACGTGACCAGGGAGAACCACGTTGCATTGAACGTGACGACATGGTACCTTGTATGGGAGACAGACGTCCATGACACAAGAAATGGGTCCCACCTAGGTAGGAATTATAAAATCTCAATCCCATGAAAAAAATGATTCTCATGTACTCTTACATACAAAAATTCTCTCTAAAGATCATAAAACTGACTTAGGCGTCAAAGGTGTCAGTCGACCCATCGAGCCCCTACATTTCCAGTGTTGTAGGAGTATCGAGCCAGTCACCCGTGTGTGAAACATGTCGTTGACAGTGGCATTGTCTGTGGGATCTTCGTAAAGTAACATGTCCTTTTCATGCGGGTGACAACGCGGAAACATGAAAGGAAATTTTGCATAAATGGAGGAGCGCATGAAGAGAACGGTGGCGGAGATGGAGAATCTCTGACAAGAGAATGAAGTCCCAAAGAGAATGAATGAAATGTTAGGAGTAGAGCTGAGCCAAGTCAAAACGAGCATGGCCGAATCATGGAGCGTCGGAGGAATAGTTGTCGGCAAATAAGAGAAAAGAAAGATGCATTCCAAACTTCATAGCTGCATGGACAAGTATGAGGAGATGGCCAAAAGGATGGGGCCATCGTCATCGGTTGACCAGTTACTTAGTAGTACGTACTTACCTTACAATACGAAGGTGATGGCAGCATCGCTGCTTCCGAAGTTCAATGTTCCCCAAATGGAGATGTACGATGGATCCAAGGATCCCTTGGATCATCTGGAGACCTTTAAAGCCCATATGACTCTTCATGGGTTCCCTGGAGAAGTAGCTTGCTGAGCCTTCCCACTAACGTTAAAAGGTTCGGCGAGAGGGTGATTTGGGGCTTTACCCCCAGGCTTGATCAATGGCTTTGGAGACTTGACCCGGCTGTTTCTAACACAATTTATGGTAACCAGAAGAATGAGGTGCCTCGCTGCTTATCTCCTAATTGTCAAACAATGAGAAGACAAAAGTATGAAGGCGTATTGAGCCTAATTCAACACTGAGTGTTCGACGACAGATGACCAGAACGAGAAAATCACACTAGTGGTACTCTTGGGAGGCATTTGGCCTCAGAACCCATTCATGATAGAGTTGGCAAGAAAAAGTCCCTTGACATTGCAGGAGTTTATGGATTGGGAGGACAGTTTAATCAATGCCAAAGACACTCTGAGGGCAGTGAAAGCCCCATGAAAGACCAAATTAGAACAAGCGAAAAGGAGGACCAACATATCGAGTCATATGAAAGCTTCGGAGAAACCTAAAAAGGGGCAAAAGTAGAACACGTTCTCGAGAGGACAAGGCACCATACACGCATACTCAAGTTTGAATGTGCAAGAAGAAAGCAAAGCAAAAACCTGAAAAGTTAACCACTATAACCAGGGAAGTTGTCGCTTTTGTACTTACCACCAGACAAAAAGCCACAACACTAAGGATTGCTACACCCTCAAGAATAAAATGGGAGAGTTGGAGAGTTTGGTTACCAAATATCCAACGAACCGTAGGCGGTTTTCTGAGCAAAGCAGGGGGCCGCCCCAAAAGCCACATGGTAGTGAGAGCCCCAAAAGGTGGAGAACGGATCAAGAAGCCACTCGCAACGCCCATCGCCAAGCCGCATCTCGCGGGAATAACCCCCTGGGTGAGATCTGCACCATAGCCGAGGATGGCCCCACCTCATCCAATAGAAAGGCATATGCTAGGAGCGCCCGATGTGAAGAAGTGTTTTCTGTGGAAAGACCTCTGGCTAAGCAGATAAGGCATCAAGGGACAACGATCATCTCGTTTGACAAGGAAGATAGCAAAGGGGCACTTTAACCCCACGACGATGCGCTCGTGGTAATTATGTTGGTTGCCAACTTCACGACCCAGAGAGTCCTGATAGACAACAAGAACACAATAGACATCCTCTTTCAGGATGCATTCACGAAGATGGGGATCGATCCTAGCCACCTACGCCCGACACCCATGCTGCTCAAAGGATTCTTGGGGGATGTAGTCCAGTCTGTGGGCACCATAACTTTGTCGGTATTGGCCCGTAAAGCTCTTAAAACTACCATAACAATGCCACAAGCTAGAGCAGACTCTTTGACAAGTAGAGCCAAACGAACCATTGGAACTAGTCACCTTGGATCCAGAGTGTCCCAAGAATAACATGAGACTTAAAACCAAGATGGAGCCAGAGATGAGGTGTTCGATGAAGTGACTCCTGACCGAGCACAAGACATGTTCGCCTAGGGTCACGAAGACTTGCCTTGGATAGAGAGCAAAGCAATTGAACATCATCTCTATGTGAACCCAGAGGCCAAGAAGGTTCAGCTTCAGCGTAGAGAAATATGTCGCCATAGATGATGAAGTTGACCATCTTCTAGCGACTGGATTTATCTGAGAAGTGAGTGGCTGTCTAACATGGTGTTGGTGAAAAATTTGAGTGGGAAGTAGAAGATGTGTGTTAACTTCATTGACCTAAATAAAGCCTGCCCGAATGACATCTTCCTTCTACCCCACATCGACCTGATAATGTATTCAACAGTGAGCCATTACGTGTTGAGTTTCATGGAAGCTTATTTAGGATATAACCAAATCCAAATGAACCCTGACGACGAGGAGAAAAATTAGTTCGTAATGCACCGTGGGCTGTATTACTATTGAGCAATGACGTTTGGACTAAAAAACACAAGAGCCACCTACCAAAGGTTGGTCAATCGCATGTTCAAAAGCTAGATAGACTGCAACATGAAGGTTTACGTGGATAATCTGCTTTTCAAAAGTAAGGAGCCCGAGCATCACCTAGCAAACCTGCAAGGCCTTCGCAGTACTATGCCTATAAAAGATGAAATTAAATCCAGCAAAGTGTGCCTTTGGGGTAGACTCGGGCAAGTTTCTGGGCTTCTTGGTCTCATAAAGAGGGATAGAAGCAAACCCAAAAAATGTCAAAGTTATAAAGGACATGTCAATGCCTTGGAATGTAAATAAAGCACATAGGGTAGCAGGATGGATAACCACCCTGAACCGGTTCATTTCCTAGTCGATGAACAAATGCCTACCGTTCTTCAAAGTATTGCGAAACGCACGAATACTACCGGGTGTTTGGAAAACTCAAGGAGTATCTGACCAACCTGCCACTCTTCAGGCAAGTAGAACCGAGAAAAGCTCTTAATCTATACCTGTCCGTTTTTCCATGCACAGTTTTGGCAGCTTTAGTGAGAATACGAAGGGCGTCCAAAACCTAGTGTGTTATACCAGTTGTGCCTTCCAGGGAGCACAGGCGAGATACCTCCGGATGGACATGCTGGTTTTCATGCTAGTAATAACAGCTTGGCGCTTAAGGCCATATTTTAAGGCCTACCCGATCAAGGTGATGATAGAAGCGCCTTTGAAAAAGGTATTGCAAAGGCCAGATGCCTCATGATGTTTAATGAATTGGGCGATTGAGTTAAGTGAGTTCGATATTGACTATCTTCCTCGGAATGCTATAAAGGGGTAGATCCTGATCAACTTCATAGCCAAATTCATTGACTTCCTAGAGGAAGTCAGAGATGCACCTGTAGGAAAGTCCTAGCAGGTCTTCGTTGACAGCTCTTCCTGCCATTATTGAGGGGCAGTTATGGTGCATATCATTACGGACTCCAGGTAAGAACACAACTTTACGATTAAACTAATTTTTAAAACTACCAACAATGAAGTAGAAAACTTAGCATTGCTACCTGGGCTTTCAGTAGCTGAGGAGCTAGGGCCAAGTAGTCATTAACCAAGTCTTGGGAGAGTTCTCCACAATGGGTGAGAAATTGAAGAAATATTTGCAGTTAGTATGGAAAAATGCGGCCATTTCCAATATTTTAATTTCCAATAGGTGTCAAAGGGAGAGAACCAGAAAGCTGAAAAGCTAGCGTGAACTGCCTTGGGACAGGAAGATTTCGCCTTATCTTAATAGACGACCGTCAAAACAATGGATATACCCGTCGTGGGGATTGAAATCTAGGAGGTAAGGCTCAGAGCAGAGAAGGTAAAAAACTGGGCAATAAAGTACCTAGATGTCGGGGAGCTCCCTGACAAAAAATGGGAGGCATAGAAGGTTAAAAATTGGGCGACACATTTCGCTTTGATAAACGGTAGTTTGTACACGCAAGGCTTCTCGCCCCTCCTGAGGTGCGTCTCATTGAAATACATGAATGGGAATGTTGAAATCATTCCGACAGGAGAGCATTAGACGGAAAGGCAGTAAAAGTGGGGTCCCACTAGCTGCACACCCTCAAAGATGCAGAAAAATTCATTAGGAAATGCTTGAAATGCTAGTTGTATGCCCCGGTACCACATTGCCCACTAGCGGAACTAAGGTCAATCATGTCGCCCTGGCCATTGGTGCCATGGGGAATTGATCTAGTCAGCCACTTGCCCTCAAGTAAGGGGTGTTAGGTTCATGGTAGTCATCATAGACTACTTCACTAAGTGGGTGGAGGCGGAAGCCCTAACAACCATTATGGCAAACAACAACGAGAGAAACCATTTTCGCCCTCACTTACAAAAGAGAAGTGGTGGTACTTGTAGAAGTAGGGATGCCTATCTACAGGGTCCATCGCTTCAACCAAATCTCCAATGAATAGAAACTAGAAGAACAATTAGACCTATTGGAAGAAAAGTGAGAGGAAGCTGAGATACGAATGACGATCAATAAAAGAAAGGTTGAACACTACTTCAACAGGAGAGTCAAGCCCAGGTTCTTCAAAATAGGCAACCTGTGTCTGAGACAAATAAGAACAACCACGCAAGAGGAAAGGAAGATGGGGCCACGATGGGAAGGACTATTTGTTGTCACTGCCAACAACAAGCCAGGGTCTTATCGCTTTAAGGATGCCTAGGGAAATGAACTACTACACCCGTAGAATGCAGAAAACTTGAGGAAATATTTTGCTTGAATGTATTAAGAAAATGTATTGGTGAACATTGGCAAACCCTGAATAAAATTATCTTTCTTTGCGAACTATGTGTTTTGTATTACAGGATATCCAAAAAGTGGCCGATATAGTCCCTTGAAAACCTGGCCCTCGTGCAAACCAAGCCGAGTCACTAGACTCGCCATGAACAAACGGCTGGAGACTATGCCTTGACTGCTAGACCCTTGCACACTGGACTCACCATAAACAAATTGAAGGGGACAGTCCCTTGACTGCCCATTCGTTGCTCAAATAAAAGTCGAGTCACTGAAATCGTCACGAACAAATGGGCGGAGACAAACCTTTGACTACCCAACCCTCATGCAAATAAAAGTTGAGTCATTGGACTTGTCAGGAACAAACAGACAGTGATAGTCCCTTAACTGCCAAGCCATTGCGCAAATAAGATTTTAGTCACTGGGCTAACTGTGAACAAACGGGCGAAGACAGTCCCTTGATTGCCGACCCTCATGCAAATAAAATTTGAGTCACTAAGCTCAAGATAACAAACGGGCGGTGATAGTCCCTTGACTGCTCGACCATCGTACAAATAAAAGTCGAGTCCTTGGACTCACAGTGAATGGAACAGAGTGACAAAAAGAATAAGAACACAACATAACAGAAAAAAGAATAAGACCACAACTAAACTACAAAAGGAGAAAAGCCTAACTTCGCGAAGATCAACAGAAGTCGCATATGAGATAAATTCATTTCTATTACAAATAATAAAAAAAAAAAAACTATCACAACCATTACAAGTTAAGGGCTTGGAACTATGTCTAGGAAAGCATCGGGCGTTAGATCTTTAACCAAGGAGTTCGCGAGTTGGAGCACTTGGAGGTCAGCCTGGAGGGAGATCATGTCAAAAGTCGTCAGGTCGGTCCGAGGGTTCTCCAACAGGTGATCCCTCAACCTGTCCAGGCCTTCTTTGTAGTCGTACACCTAGGCCTAGTTGTGGACTACCTTTGCCACCAACATCTAAACAGAGAGATGGGCTAGGGCCCCTTTGGACTCCATTAGCTCGGACCTCAAGGCTTCAGCAGGTCCCAAGAGGTTAGCTCCTCGTGGGAAGTGGCCAACTTGGACTCCAAAGCCTCTATATACAAGTTCCAAGACTGCAGCTCGCCCCTGGCAAAAGCCAATGCAGACTCCAAAGTCTTGATTCACCTGTCCCAAGATTTAATGAGCTTTGCCTTGTGCTTCCAGGACTTGGCGAACGTCTTCTTCAACCAATTGTGTGACCTTACGTTTGAATCATGTTGTTTAACCAACTTATATTTCTCACCCTTGAGGTTGTTGCATGATTTCCCAAGCTCCTCTAACTCCACCTCCCGATGAGCCAATCGGTCTCATGAAGTGTCGCGTTCTTCCTATAAAAGCTTGGCCTCGAGGTGGTAGCAAGCGACCTTTTCCTGAGACTTAGCCAAGTCATCTCGGAGGAAGGTCTTTTCCTGATGAAGGTTGGAAATTTTCTTTTTCTTACGCTGATGACTAGAGTGCACAGTGCACATGGATGAAGGCCTCAACGTCATCGTCCCTCTTTCTATTCGCCTTGTGGAACTCCAAACTAGCTCGAATGGCAAGGGACTGCACTGCTTGAACCTCCTATTCTAACTTGCCTATTTCGTCCATGATCAAGGCGGCCAGCTGGTTGACTCCTTGGCAACCCGAATAGATTTAGATGAAATAAAAAGAAAGCAGAATGGAAGAAGTATGGGAAAGGAAAAGATTCTACTGAGGAGAAGAAATCCTTGAGTTTGTCGGCTTCCCAACTACGACCTTAGCCTGAGCCCTGTCGAAGCCAAGTCTGGTTCTCGAAGCACTACCACCTCCAACTCAGAAGGTCTGCCCCAAGCCTCCCAGCTGCCAGAGAGGTGAGGAGGGAGCCTGAGAAAAAGTACTTGCACCCATGTCAAGTGCCAACTCAGGCTGGGTCTCGGTGCCGCCAACTATCGGCGTCTACCTGGATGTCCCTTGGGTGTCTACATCAACCACTGGCTCTTTTTTGGGCTTCACTGACCTAGATTCGCCTCCTACTCCACCTAAGTTGCCGCTACAACACCCCTGCCCCGTTGCTCGGTCGGCATGCCCATATCGCCTGTGGGGAGGGTTGCCATGACAGGCTCTTCTATGACCACCAAAGAAACAAGCTTAGGCTCAGATGATGTGTTGGAGGGAGAGGAAGGTATGGAAACCCTCCACTTGCTAAGGTCTACAACCAAGGGATCACTCGGGGACAACCTTATGGGGTGATTAGAGTGTGAGGAATGGACACCCTGTCGTTGCCCAAGAATCTGGTGCCTTGTTGTCAAGGGTTGCCTCGAGGGCAACGAGGTGTGCCTGAGCAATTTTATTTGGGGAGGCGGGCATCTCTGAGACATCCTCAAATAGCATGATTAGATCGAAAGATCCCTTCGAAGTAGGTGCGAGGAAAGTCGAGAAGGCCATCTAGAGCTCTTATTCTTCATTGCTAGGAATCTCAACTGGCTCCTGATCACCCGACAAGTTAGAAGATGAGGGAATCGGTCGGGATGAGATAAAAGGTAGGTTGTTGACCCTAAGTCGGTTCCAGGACTTCGGACGAGGATTGGGCTTGTGAAAACTGGCTAGGCCCTTCGCGCAGGGGGCATTCTCGTAGATTTGGAGCTGCTGATACTGGACCCTGACGACTCATGAGCCACCTCATCCTCAATACGAGGTCTCTTCCCTTTCCTTTCCATTAGAGGACTAGGAGGCCTTTTCCGGTCCCAAGAAGTGGACGGATCCCTCGGGATGCGAAGACCCCAGAAACGAGATTGATCTTGAGTCACCAGAAGCCAATTGATGTTGGCTCTAGTCAGCAGGGCGTCCATCCAAACTTCCTCCTGATGCTTCACAACCCAGGCATAGATCACCTTCAGGCGAGCTTGCTCTCGATCGAACAAAACCAGAGAAATCTCGTTGTCCTCCTGGACGAGCCCCTAACAACATGGATGGGGAACTCACAGCGAACTGCCTCTCTAGCGGGAAATTTCCAGTCATGACCTAATATAAAGAAACACTGCTTGAATCAATCCTTGACGCTAGAAAAGCAGGGTTCTAGACAGGCAACCCTTTATCCCCCACTAGAATGGAAGCTACACAGATTGTCATCGTGCCACCATACCTCATGCGTTGGGATGAAGCTATGACTTCTAAGACCATGCGCTAGACAACACAACATAGCATAAGGATCCTCCATGCGTTGGGATGAAGCCGCGATGGAGCCAACCTGAGGTAGTCTAAGACATACAGGATGGGGCAATTGAAAGGAAGTTGCAGTCCACTAGATCCTCGTTAAGACAATAGCAAGGTGAGAAGAGTGCAAAGGGAGAAGGAGGATGAGACACGAGTTTAAATAGAAGATTGAGCGGATTGGACTGCTCCAAGTGAGCAAGTGACAAGTGTCATTGAAGGGAAAATGATGGGAACATATCCCGTTATTCCCGTTGCACAAGGGAGTTTGGGATCTAGCTGCCACACGCAACCCCAATTGGGAAAATGTACCGGTACACACAACGGGCAACCAATCCGTTGAGCATTACAAACTACTAAAGCATCGCGAGGTTAAAAAAAAAAGGGAAAATAAAGACGAGAAATGAGAAGAGAAAATTCTCATTACGCACGTGTGGTAGAAATTTGCGAGGTAATTGGAAGGGATATTTTCAATTCACACTAGACCGGGCCTGGACCAGGTCTAAGAACCTCATCGGCCAAGATGTAATTGGCCCACCAAGCGATAAAGGCAAAGGAGGGCCTAGAGACCAAGAGGGAAAAAGGATTGGCATGGGAGATGGGAGGACACTTGCTCTAACACAACCTTGTCTAGGTGACCTGCAAGGATGCCACGTTGCATTAAATGTATAGATACGGAACGTAGACAGGAGAACCCGATGGGAGGCACTGTTCTTGGCAGAATGCCCAAGTAGTGGCCGCACTCACCTACTTGCCGCAGGGGACGTGACCTGAGAGAACCACGCTGCATTGAACGTGATGGCATGGTACCTCGTACAGGAGACGAGCGTCCCTAACACATGAAATGGGTCCCACTTTGGTAGGAAGTATAAAAGCTCAATCCTAGGTCAGAAACCGATTCTCACATACTATTACATATCAAAATTCTCTCTAATGATAAGAAAACTGATTTAGGCATTAGAGTGTCTCAACACCTCCCGAGCCCCTACATTTCTTGTGTTGCAGGAGTATCGAGCCCTATAACCGATATGCAAAACACATCATTAACAACATCATTGTCCAGCTTGGTGTTGTAATCTTAGGATTCCTTTGGTAGGAGTTCGTTCTTAATTTATTAAGTAGATCTTACATTCGCACGTTGTTGGTAGCTAGAGTTGTTTCCATCTTTTCTCATCGGGTCTTTTCTTCTATTCTCTATTATGAAATGCTAAGATTTGAACTTTGCTCACGTTAAAAGCAACCTAGTCATTTGGTCAATCCAAGACCCAAGCTAAAAGATAGACTTAAGCTAAAAGATAGACTTAGATTGAGAAAAGAGTCGATCTAGAAAAATGTTTTTTCTTCATTCTTAAGTTTTTATTTCCAATCACACATATTATGTGGTTGACATGTAACTATCTAAGGTTAGTAGTTTAGGGTACAAAGTATAAGTCAGTTATGAGTTTGAGGGTGAAAAATATATTTTCGCAAAGAGAAGTGCTATAATTATAAAAAGATTTTACAAAAATAAATTTAAAATTGATGTAGTTTCATATGATATGTTAGATCTATTTTACAATAAAAGTAATTTTATATAAATATGACGTAATACATCAAGTCACATCAGTTTATGAGTTTATTTTTATAAAATTCTTTTGCAAGTAAATTATTTATTTTTCTCAAAAACTTTATGCATCAAAGTTTTTTTCAAAACTTAAAACCTATTAGTTTAGCTTAAGGGTGCAAATCGGTCGGTTCGGTTTGGAAATGAACCAAACATTTTCGATCCATCATTTTCTCAGACCGGACCGAACCAAACACCCATAGAGACCGGACTGGTAGCTATCAGTCCGGTCCGATAGGTCAGGCCTAATTATTTTTTTTATTTTTAAATCAATTAATAAAAAAATTTATTTAAAATACTAAATTAAAATTAAATGACTTATCAATGTGGATTATGTAACTAACTCAATAAAAAAAATATTTTAAATAGTCAGTGATAATAAATTAGATGAAAATTACATTATTAATTTATATAATTACTATATAATTAGCTAATTAATATTATATATTAGTTAACTGATATAATATTAACAAGTGTTAATAACATATTTAAAATTTTATATTGTTAATGGTGATAAGTTAGATGAAAATTATATAATAAATTGTACAATTACTATATAAATAATATATAAAATATATTTTTATTTTTATTTTTCATTCGGTCCGGTCTAGGATGGAAAAACTCTGAACCGGAACCGAACAGAAACTTTTTAATCTTCTAAAATATGGACCAAGACCGATCTCCAAACTTTGGTCCAAGTTTGCAAAAGCACGAACATTTTCTAACCCAAAAAATCTAAAAAAACCGGCTCCCGTCATCAGTGCACTCTCCCTTAGGTACAGTCAGTCTCTCTCGGTCACTCTTTTGTTTTCTCTATTACCACAACTTTGGAAGGGAATCTCTGAGTTTGTTATGCAAGAATAAATTAAACTCATTATAATTCATTATTCTTCACTGTTTCAATTGATATGCATCAGTTCTCATCTTTACCATTCATCTTTAGGTTAAGTGCATCATCTGATCTCTTTTCTCTGTCTTTTTTTTTTTTTTTTTTTTTTTTTGTACATCGTCTCGTTTGCTTCTTGAAGTATTTTCCATGTATTTCTAAATATGCTAAGTTTCAGAAGGTGTCATCTCTTCTTTACAAGAAACAGGATAAAAAAAAAAAAAACATACAAAAATATCACCAATACAAGAAGTAATTTTCTCCTGTCAAACTTATTTAACGTACGTTAGTAATGAAAAACTTAAAACACTAATATTTTTTCAATATTTCAAAAAATGTTGGATGTGTGTAGAAATAAGCTTGAAAATTCCATAAAAAAAAAAAGCTTGAAAATAAAATCTTTTCTAGATGCAAGACTTGTCAAAATGTAAAAAATACATACAAGAAAAAGATTTCAGTATATAATGTGAAGGCACATGTATTCCTTCCAAGTGGGAATTTGATGAGGATCCATTGGGAGATTGGACAAGGGAAATATCGTCAACAAAACCCAAACAAAGGCTATCCCCCCACCAACCCACCAAATAGATCTAAAGGTAATGTTGGTCATAAGAGCATTAGAAACCAAACACAACGTGAAAGATTTGGACATATCTGTATTGATCCAAGTCTGATCGATTTATTCAAATTCAAAAGTTGCTTTGTAATATTTAAATTTTAAAATTTCTTTTCAAAATCAAATTATATCATCATATAAACACATTACTAAGGACTTGTTTGGGAAGCGAGACGATCTCACATCATATCAAAACTTTTCATACTTTCATTTCCAAATATTACTAGAATACAAATACTTTTCAATTTTAAATATTCAATTTTTTCATCTATCATTATAATTTTTTTAAACTTGCAAACAAAACACACAAAATAATACTACTTTTCAAATTTTAAAATAAAAATAATATTATAACTTTATAATATTTGTATTCAACTTTTTCTTTCTCATTTCTTAAAATCCAATAAAATATCTTAATTCAAATTATTTCATTACTATTCAATAAATTTTTATCTCATCTCACTTTTTAAACATGCCCTAAGTGTGTTATATATACCGATTTATAAATAAAATTTTAGAATTTATGACATAAGTATTTAATTTATTTTTGAATTGGGAACAAGACAAAGAAGAAGAAAAAAAAAAAAAAAAACCATATGATCAGTTTGTAGGATGGCCACGTGATATTGGTCCTACATGATTCTTAAATGCATAAATTCATTTAATGCTTCCTCACCTCGCTATCTTGATCACTTTCCATGACGTACCCGAATTTCTCTTTATCCCTTTATTATTATTATTGTTTAATCCATGTTTTACCACTCCTTGTGGTCCATACTGTACCATATAATATTTCTTTTCAATAGAATTTACGTGGAAATGCTTTAATTTAATCAATTAATTTTATTTCTAACACTTCCATCGACTATATATAAGTCAATACCTTTCAGCAAATTAAAGGACTGAAAATGAAAAATAATTAATTAAAACAAGGAGCAAAGAATCCGGAGCCACTTAATATTGAAAAATAATTGAATATGACAATTTGATTGAAAGATAAAATAAAATTAGAGTATAATTACACAGTTCAGATGAGATGAGATGCTTTGCTGAAAGTTAAATAAAATATTATCATAATATAATTTTTATTTTTTAATATTATTTTTAATTTTAAGATTTGAAAAAGTTAAATTATTTATTATATTTTGTATGAAAATTTAAAAAAATTATAATAATTATGAATTAAGATAAGATAAGATGAGATAGTTTAATTTTGTATAATCAAACTAACCATGGAAAACGTTTGCATGTAGTTACTCTCCCCACCTCGTTGTAGAAAGTTTTATCCCATTGATAAGCAGGGAGGATCGATGTACAATCATGGATGTACGATTTGGGGCCCTGCAATTGGCCGGTGGTGATCAGGGTATTAATGCTGCATTAGATTGCTTGTAATAGTTTGACATACACGTCCATGGATGATAGAGCTCTTTACGAGCTTTGGGACATGGCTTTGAATTTTGAGATCATGCCATCATTGTCCGGGTTGGTATTGTAATCTTAGGATTCCTTTCGGGGGAGTTCATTCCTAATTTATTAAAGGAAAATGCTACTTAGTTTTCTGGATTTGCTCTCTGAATTTGAACGCTAATGTATTTTTTTTTTCTAAAATGTTTACAAAAATTACCATAAGTGAAATTGTATGTTTTTTTTAATGTTAAAAAAATGTTAAAATATTTTTAAAAAGTTGATTGCAATAGCAGGCATGCCTAATGATAAAGCTAAGCGGTATAGTAGTATCACCCTTTATTAAATAGATCTTACATTCGCATTTTTGGTAGAGTTGTTTCGATTTTTTTGATCGGGTATTTTTTTCTGTACTCTATTCTAAAATGCTAAGATTGAACTTTGCTCAAATATTATGATTCGAGCTTTGAACTTTGCTCACTATAAAAGTAACCTAGTCATTTGGTCCATCCAAGACCCAAGCTAAAACTTAGACCTAGATAGAGAAAAGAGTCAATTTAGAGAAATGTTTTTCTTCATCCTTAAGTTTTTTTTATTCCCAATCACACATTTTATGTGGTTGACATGTGAAACTATCCAAGATTGATAGTTTAGGGTACAAAGTATAAATTGGTTATTAGTTTGAGGGTGAAAAAGTATATTTTCTCAAATAATAAAAAGATTTCATAAAAATAAATTTATAAATTGACGTGTCTTCATATATATATATATATGATATGTTAGTTTTATTTTACAATAAAAATAACTTTTACAATTTAATATATTATATCAAAACACGTCTATTTATGAATTTATTTTTATAAAATCATTTTATATATAAGAAAAATATTTATCTTTCTTGAAACATATATGTAACAAAGCTTTTATCAAAACTTAAAATTAAGTTTAGGTAGATCTTTTTATCTCAAACTTCCAAGTTTGCAAAAGCAAGAACATTTTTTAACTCAAAAAATCTATAAAACGCGACTTCCCTCGTCAGTACACTCTCCCTAGCTAGCTAATTAGGTCGAGTCAGTCTCACTCTTTTGTTTTCTCTGTTACCACGACTTTGGAAGGGAATCTCTGAGTTTTTATTTATGCAAGAATAAAACTCATTATAATCATTATCTTTCACTGTTTCAAGTGATATGTATCAGTCCTCATCTTTACCATTCATCTTTTGGCCGTTAAGGACGTGATCATCTCGTTTGCTTGATCTTGAAGTATTTTTCATGTATTTTTCAAGAGTAATGTTATTCATCATCACTCTCTCATTATCTCATGATGTGGTATTAGATGATTGGTTCATAAGTAAAATATTTAATATCATATCATGGGATGATGAGAGGAAGATGAGAAAGAAGATGATAAATAAATTTGTTGCTTTCTAAATATGCTCAAGTGTCAAAAGGTGTCTGTATCTCTTCTTTAAGAAAGGAACGAATGAAGGAAGGAAAGGAAACAAAAACAAAAAAAGAAAAGAAAACGAATATCATCAATGCAAGAATTTTTCTCCCTTCAAACTTAATATGTTAACGCACCATTTAACGTTAGACTCGTTATAGTTATGAAAAAGTTAAAACACTAATATTTGTTCATTATAGCGTGATCTATTTTAGGATGTTGCAGGGTGCGTTAAAAAATAAGCTTGAAAATAAATGATCTTTTCTACATGCATGCAAGACTTATCAAGATGTCTAGATTCGGCCAAAAAATGCATAGAATTAAGATAAGGATTTCAGTAATTAATGTGCAGGCACATAATATTCCTTCCAAGTCGAGTTTGATCAGGATCCATTGGGAGATTGGACAAGGCAAGTGTTCGGGATAAAGTTGACTCGGTCTGACCCATTCAAAACCTATTACTATTAAGAAATAAAGTCAAAAATAAATAAAACAAGTTGACTTAGACTTCTAAAAAAAAAATTTTTATAAAGCAAGTAGGATGCCATCACTTCAAAAAATTAAGGAAATAGACATATATAAAAAGTTATCTTTTCAAATCTATCTCTACAACTTTTCTAAGCATGAGTACGACTCCTCAAGGGTGATCCTCTCTTCATAAGCAAGCCATCTTGTTCAACCTCTTAGGGTACATTTGGTTCATCAATCTATTTTAACTTATCTTAATTCATCATTACAATTTTTTCAAATTCCAATACAAAATATAATAAATAATTTAACCTTTTTAAATTACAAAATAATAATAATATTAAAAAGTAATATTCTGACAATATTTTATCATCTCAACTCAACTCAGTTTAACATCTAAATACAATCTTAATCTTCTAAAATTTCTACATTATATTAAAAGTTATGCGTGGCTACAAGAGATTGCATAATTACCAACATAGTAAATTTTATTCTGAACCATCACCGTGGACCGAGAATATATATATAACTCTTTCCACAGTTCCTATTGTGCGAGATTATGCAAATGGTCGGTATCCACCAAACAACCCACCGAAAAAGGAAGCTGATATATGATAATGACGGATAAATGAGTCCACATAGAAAAGGAGATCAGGTAATATCGATATTCAACATATTTATACTGATCAAAGGCCGACTTATTGAAAGTCAAAAGGCCGGCGGTTTCGAGCAGCCTGCACTGATGCAGTCCGGCCGTCCTTTGTACCAACCAAAAGGTAAGATATTCGTCAAGTGTCGGTTATTCACTTGGTGTTTGGTTTCGTAACAGTAGCAGTCCGGCCGGCAGTCCCCATACCTAGTAATTAGAATTTCGGATCACCGACCACTTTCTTCCCAAGTACCAAAAAACACAACGTCCTTATATTGTAAAACTATCGACGGCTATGCTCTTCTTATAGCTCTAGTGTATCCAAATCCTTTCAGAACTCGATCGCTTATAATGAATCATAGCTAATATATAACATTCATCGTCATCACGACATTAAGATGGGAAGATTTCGATATGGATAATGCTAGCTAGGGCCACCGAGAAAACCCACGTACCGAGCAATTGTACGGACAGTGTAATTTTTTTTTCTTATTTTAAAGCATTTTTTTTTTTATGAATTTTAAAAAAAATACAAGAAAATAAACTAACACAATACTTGAAAATAAATTAACACAAATCCTAAAAAAAGAAGTCTAATCGAGCGGTACAAATATTGATAGTTACACTTTGTCTGTAGCTATCATTTTCCATATTATTACAGTCTTATTGCCATGATGTGATATTTAAAATTATTATTTTAAAAAATAAAAATTAACCTAATAATTTATAGACAGTACCATATTAATATAATATGATACTTGTGAAATGAAATTAAGTATATATAATATAATAAGATATGACTCAAAGTTAAAAGATTTTAATGCATCATCAAATATATAATACCATAAATTAAACAATGTGTATTGGTCCCTTTCTTTTTCTACATCTAAAGAACTTCTTTGGATCCCACGTACTATTTTCTGTATCAACTGTAACAATAACTGTAAAAGTGGCGGTTTATTTCCCTATCTAACTGAACAAAAGAAAGGACCAAAAGGTCAAGAAAATAGTAGCCCCGGTAAGAATGCAAGCTATGTCCATCGCCTTCTCTCTCCTCTTCTTTCTCTCACTCCTCTCTTTCTTCATCTCCAAATACTCTTCGAACCTCTCTTTCCCTTCCCCTTTTCTCGTATCCTTCTTTCTCTTCCCACTTTCCATGGCTGCCTTCAGAACTACCAAACTCTCCCTCCCGTTCACATGCTTCCCTTCCATGTCCTCCATCAGCATGCTCACGTCCCTCACATCCATCTCCTTTCCCGCCTTCCCCCCGCACGTCACTACAACCGCGCACTGCACGAACTCCGAAGTCAACGAACTATGATCCCCAGCCATAATCGTCGCGTAGCGGAGCTGTATCTCCCCGGTCAACCAATGCCGCTGGACCGAAACGGGTCTCCGGCTGGAAATATTCACCGCCCTATTTTGGTTTGGGTCAATCACGATCCAGCTTAAGGTCAAGTTCTCCTCCAGGTTCTCGAGCCACGCCTTTTCATCTCCGACTTGCCGTATCTGTGTCTGAACCGACTCTTTTATGTCAAGCAGGTCGACCCGGAAAGGCGAGCAGAGAAACCACCCTGTCTCGGACTCTGTCACAGTCTCATGAACTTTAGACAAAATAAGCTCGTCCTTGTAGTGGATGTCGACGGCGGAGAGCAGCACCGACGGGAGAGATGAACGGTTGGTATTCTTCGTCTGTGAGCGGTGATCGATGGCCGGAAATGAGTCCGAGTAAAACGAACGGTGCCCGGCTGGGAACGAGGAGATAGCGAGACTGACAAGAGGGTGTTCAGTCGACGGCCACTCTGTGGAGCAGATGTCACGCCAGAGCTTGTCTTCGTTGGATAGCTTGTGCAATTGGGACGATGCGCAGGCAGCGGAGGCGAGAGTCGGACCGTCGAGTAGGGTCAGGATGTGGGTCTGGATGATTTCTGGATGTAAGGAAGATATCTCCGGGCCACCGCCATGATCGACGATTGCAAAAGATGTGCCGGTCGAGGAAGAAGCCATAAGGCTCAAATTTTTCAAAAGGCTTTGTTTAGAGAGAGTGTCAAATTAGGGAGTGGTGTGAATGGGAGCTTTTATAAAAAGAGTGTGTCAAAGTCAAACTATGTAGCAGTCAACAACGGCTTCTAATATTATAAGTACTTTTATTTTTTTTTCCTGAAGTAATATTATAAGTACTTAATCAATCTAGCCTTTTATTTTTTAATTTTATTTACTTTTTATTTAATGAAACATCCATTGAACTTCTCTTTATTTATAATTGTAGTATTTCTAAACTCTGAATTAATTCAGTTCACTGAAATAATTAAAGGGAATTTTAATTTTTGTATTAATTATTAGAAAATAAAAATAGTAAAATCTATTTTTTGCATTTTCTTTTCTCTTGAATATATTTATCGGATAAATGAAGCATCCATCCTTGTAAAAACCATAAGTTGAAAAATGCATTTTTTTCTATAGATTTGATTGACATCTGAAGTTTTAAGTGAGAACACAATCTCAAGCAAATACACGCCAAAGATCTTTTTACCTTTCAGAAAAATATGAGAGATCCGAGAAAAATAAAAGGATATAAAAAAGAGTGTAATAAGATTCTAAGAATAATCTAATGGCAATTGGTAACATAAAATAAAAATATAAAAAAACAACCTTATAATTAATTTTTTCACACTTATTTTAAAATAAAATAAAATCTACTATTAAAAAGTAGACTTTTTTCGTGTATTGTTTAAAAATTAAATAAATCCACGAAACTTACGCATTTATAAGTGTACCAACATTTCTCTTAAGATTGCATGATTCAAAGGTGGTGTTATTGATTTGTTTTTCTTGGCTATTTGCAGGTTCGTGTTACCGATTTGGTTCATTTTCAATTTTATAATTAATTTACACAACTTCGTTGAGACGTGATTTAAGATGATTGTATCTTGTATGGATGGATAGCTTAGGCCGCCTTTATTTTTACAAAACAGTTTAATTTTTTTAAATTTTTAAATAAATATAATATTAAAAAAATATTTTTTAATAATATTTTATTTAATTCTCGACTTTTATTTCAACACATCTTCAAAAACTGAATCTTTGAACAGAAAATAATAACTAAATAATTGATTAAAGAAGAAGAACATGAGATCAATTATTTTGTTATTAAAGTAAATAAATAAATTTATATAATTATTTCTCGCAGTAGAATCTTGACCGAATTTCTTGAAATGTAGGATCTTAATTTCTTGCTAATTATACTTGATGACATCATTGCAGGCGATAGTCTTATTTGGCCGTCGTGGCTTGTTTATGTCCAAAACAGATTTATAAAAAAAATGAGACTTTTGCTGGATTTGCAATTTTTTTTATTTTTAAATCTGACACGTAAATAACAGATTAACATGATTTTAAATTAAAATTAAAAATTAAATAAAATATTATTTTTTAATATATTATTGTCTTGAGATTTAAAAATTTTAAATTTTTTT
The DNA here is from genome assembly GCF_004785595.1 of Juglans microcarpa x Juglans regia. Lineage (NCBI taxonomy): Eukaryota > Viridiplantae > Streptophyta > Magnoliopsida > Fagales > Juglandaceae > Juglans > Juglans microcarpa x Juglans regia. Next base: position 19,312,834 of record NC_054606.1, read on the forward strand.
ATTATATTTTATGTAAAAATTATAAAAAAATATAATAATGAGATGATACAAGATGAAACATTTTCTATATCTAAATGGAACTTAAAGATATAACATTCACTCTAAATTTTCTCTTGAAAACTTATTTTATAACCTTTGCCCTATTACCCAACATTAGATGTGATAAAATGTTCGTGAATATTTTTTCTCTTTTCTTAGTGTTTTTTCTTTTCTTTTTTTATTACTTTAAGAGTTAAATGGGTTGTGTTGGATTCCGCAAAATAAGTCATGTGTCTTATTCGATTTAAAAAATGATAGGATTACTATTCTCTTATTACTTATTTACTATTATTTTTATATTTATTTTTTTAAAATTTTTAAATTTTACTTAGTGATTAAGGAAGTGACTAGTAATAAGTTTATATATTTTTTTAATTTTTTCTTAATGATTAAAGATGTTAAAAAAATACTTAAAATAAAATGATAAAAAATTAAAAACACTATAAGTAATAAATAAGTAGTAGATAGATAGTAAGCGTATCAGTATCCACCTATTTGACCATCCTAATTACCTTAATCTCTCTTAAAGAATAGAAACTTTATTTTTGTTTAAAGAATCGAAGATTTGAATTCTGTATCCAAATCCGATAGCTCAATTCCTAAATGCTTACATATATAATATCAAAATTTTTGAAAAATTATTTATTTATTTATTAGAAATGTTCGAGATTTTCATACGAGCATAGTTAAATGTTGTTGAGTTCACATGTTAAATTTATATAAAGATTAGATCGACTAGAATAGAGAATTGAAGAAGATATATAATCAGATTTATCACGTGTCAGCTCCGCCAATATTGCATCGCATTTAAATTCTTGAAAATTTTCGTGCACCCTTCGTGCACCCCAAGATGATGATATGGTAGTGGCTCCAATCTCGGCAGTAATTGGTTTGCATGCATAATTAATTTAAATCTTCTAACAAATCATCATGATATGATGAATTGAGAATCTTGGATGAAATTATTGACATATGAGTTTTGTTACGTATAGTCAATTTTACGTATTTTTTATATATTTTATTAATATAATTAGTCAAAATAATTATTTTGAATTAAAAAAAATAATGCAACCAATCATATTAGTAGAGTGCATAAAAAATATATAAAAGTGACTGCACATATAATTTTAAATTGTATATCCCATTAAGTCATCACTTGTAGCTATCAAATTGAACAATTTAAAGAAGAGAAATACTTTAGTAAATATTATACAAAAGTAAATTTAGAACATGACATGATTTGATTTAATATATTATATTGTCAAATAAATCTAACAAATCATATAAAATCACATTATTTTATAATTTTTTTTATATCCACAACTATTCTCGTTTGAATGGAAAAGTTGCTAATTCTTCTGATTGGGAAGAGAAAAGTAACGCCCACCGTTATTGAAAGAATTCCTGTATGTGACATCGACCGTTATTAATTCCGTTACAGCTCCGTCGAGAAAAAAATGATTCTTTGAATTAAAAAAAATGAAAGTATACTCTTTTGACCTTCCTTTTGTTTTGATCACAAAAATTTCTTTATAATAAATTTTGCAGGAAAATAAATAATATTTCCAGGAAAGCCATCTTTGAAAATTTCATTGACAAAACCTTGATTTGGTCCGTAAGTTTCAAATTTTAAAACGTCGGTCTCTCCCTTAAATTTTTAATAAAAAATAAATGGAAATGCAAAATTCTTGTTATGAAAAAAAAAAGAAAAAGAAAAATTTAAAGAGGTGTAGTGTGTGGAATGATGAGTAGACTTTTCAACTCATCTCAACTCATCATTATAATTTTTTCAAATTCCAACACAAAATATAATAAACAATTCAACTTTTTCAAATCTCAAAATAATAATAATATTAAAAAATAATATTCTAATAATATTTTATCATCTCAACTCAACTCAACTCAGTTCAACATCCAAATGCAGCCTTATGTTTGAGTGAGTTTGAGTTTGTTTACAATTTGCTTTATTTTGATAGAATAGATTATTTATATTGTATTTTAGAACTTTATCTACAAAGTTTGACAAACAAAGTATTGAATTTTTGTTAATATTTTTTTATGAAGTTTGCATATACATATATCAATGACTATAGTTGATTCAAGTAACGCGTTTAGTATGATTTTCTCTAATTTATTTAATTATTAAAAAATAATTTCATTATAAATATAGAGATAATATTATAAAAATAATAAATACAAAATTATTTTCGAGTTTACACGAGTTTAACCAAGTTTTATTAAAGTTGTATCTTTAAATAATCAATCATAATTTTGTACTCATAAATAGCTGATCAGAAACATATTTAATAATAAATCATAATGCCCAGTGACCTTATTTATTTATAGCCTAATGTGAAAGGGATCACTTTCTCTCCCTGACAATTATTCTCTTTTTAATTTTTCTAATACTTTCATACGTGTTTTGTTTTATTGTTTTACTGTTTCTAAGAGAAATGTATCTATTCTATTTTTATGTAAAGCAGTGTTACATATACTTACAATTTTACTTATACTTTTATTTATAAGACTCATTTTATTAGTTTTCTTTTAAAATTTGAATTTTAAATTTCAAATTTTATAATTTTCAAAATATTAATAACTGACATGTAGAGAACTAAATTTTTTGTGAGTTTTTCTTAAGTACATTTAGTATTTTTCTTTTATGTATATAATTTATTTTTCGATTTTTAGTTTCTTTAATTTATAGTTCTATAAGCTTCTTTAATTTTGCTTTCAAAATTTTCTTTTTTATGATTTTCTATTTTTCTAATTTATTTAACCTTTTTAATTAAAAAATGAGATTTCTTCTACAAATTACTGATCATGTCAATAACCATCACAAAATGAGGTTTCTTCTATAAATTATGGGTCCTAGTGGCTTTTTCCTTTGTTTTGGAAGCTGTCCAAGCCAAATGAGGATAAGAAAGACTTTCCAACCCAAGGAAAGTCATGCTTTACATTATTATAAAATTATAAATATAAAATTCAGTAAAATAAATAACTATCAGATTTGAAAACAAAAGTCTGACTTGGCCATTTCCACTATGAAAAAATATTTACATCAGTTTACTGTTAGCTGCAGTCGCAACACACCTGAGGTGTGGACCGAATTCACTAAACACACTCGATCGGGTTCATTAAACGCACGTCTCTCAGGCTCTCAGACCTTAATATTCTTCAATCGTCTCTCAACTCGAGTCCTTCTTCGAGAGCCTCCTCCGATTTTTCGCATTCTTTCTGATTTGCAAGACTTTCACATCATTTTCACATTCTTTTTGATCTACAAGACTTTCACCTTCATTGTCAACTGTAGAAGCTTTTCTCCACAATCTGGGCTTCAGTCGGTATGGTTTGCACTGCCTATATCCCCCAAGTCCTTTGAGCACAACTGACCTTTATTTATAGGTTCTCCTTCCTCCCGTGCATAACACCATATTTTAGGCAAAATCCACTACTGTAAAAAAATGAAAATTGACAAAAAAGAGAGAGAGAGAGAGAGAGAGAGAGAATCTAGAGCAAAATCTGTGCTCCTCTCTCCCTCTTTACTCCATCTATTTTTTTTGCTGGAAGTTTTCTAAGACAAAATCCGTGCTCCCCTCTCCCTCTTTACTCCATCTATTTTTTTGTTTGTGATTCTAGAGCAAACACGTCTCTCAGTTCTCTGTAATTTTAGGGCAAACACAAACATTTGAAAAACTAGCACACATCCCTGCGTCTCGATCTGCATCTCGCGAGGTAAGGATAATTGTTAATCTGTATTGTGTCTATAAAAGCTCAATGGTTGGCTAGAAACAGAGGCAGGCATATCAGAAACTCAACTCAATAATCGTGTGGACTATGTTCTATGTCTTAAGTAAACATATCTAATTGTGTGGGCTTTAAGGTTAAGAAAACGTAAGTTTTGGTTTCTCTCTTGGAGACTGAGTGTTTTTTTGTCCAGGAGGGTAGCTTCTAGTTCTAGACAATGTAACTTTTCTTTAATTATGTACTTTGTGTGTGTTGTCTGCTAAAGTTTTCAAGTAACTCTGTTTGTAACAAGCTGCTAAGCCTGGAACTTGTTTACTCCACCATATTATGACTTTTATATCAAATGAAACTGTTGTAGCTTGTTTACTAGATTGAATTGTACACTACAATAGTTGCTAAGTTCCATCATTTGTAAATTTTGTGTAACATAACTATGGCTGGAAATGCGCAAGGCAAATTGGCTTCATTTATCACTCATATTGGAATTGACATCAATACTTGGGGGATGAAATTTTTCAGGTTTTCACCCACTCTATTTCATGTTTAATGAAATTTGAGATGCAATATTTGGAGGTTTCAGGTTATCTCTCGGTTAAGACTTAAAAGTTCATCATTACCTCCAAAATACTCTAAGCCTTAAAATGTGAAAATAGAAACCCAAGTCTGAATTCCAAGATTTATCAAAAAAAAAAAAAAAAAGTCTGAATTCCAAGGTCATACAACAAGACAAATAAATGTCTTTCACTATTTCAGTAGGATTGTGCAATACACATCTTTTTTATTTTTTATGGTTAATTAATTTTTTTAAAGACGTCTTTCATTCTTTTCTTCACTTTTTTTTTTTAATACTAGTTTGTGACAATTGCTGAATTTTGGTTTTCCAGCTTGGATGCAAAACAGAAGGTTTTGAATATTTGAAGGAAAGATGTTTGCCAAATTGCCGCAGTGTGAGGACGAAAGAAAAGTCATCGAATTCCATAGTAAGTTTGAATCATTTTGATCTTCTACCATTTCATTGTTAGTAAGTGAACCTTCAATCTTCTACAAATCCATCACACATAGAGATTGTCTCAAGTTCTTCACTATTAATACTCATCTTCAATATCTACAAAATCATATTAAAAGAATATTCAATTTAACTGGTTGATTTTCTTCTTGATAAGGCCCTGAAACTTTGTTTTAATTTCCATAGAATCAACACATAAGTTTTAAGGCCTGAACCTTTGTTTGGTTTTTGGACAAGGCCTAAACCTTCATAATTCATCATAATTTTAATTTCCATGTGTTTGACAGAAATACTGAACTAAACAGCTTGAGATTATTAGTTCTTGCCCATCATCAAGCTTTGATTTATCAGAGACTGACTTCTGTTCATGCAATACATGTAAATAATTTAACCACAACAAAAGCATACAATCTTTTTTTAATGAGTTAGATGTATATAAACCCAATAGGGAGTATTTGAAAGACATAATTTGAAAGCTATTGAAAGTCCTCACCTTTTAAAACAAGCCAACTGGTGAACTTTCTTCGTTTAAGCTATTTAAGCAATGCTCATCGTCCCTTGTTTTGTTTTATGGTACAGGAGATGAAGATACAATGTGATGAAAAGAGGTCCTTCAATGGAGAAGCTGAGGCCATTTCAGAATCTGTGTTGTTTTCATTTAATTGTTATTGTGGAGTAGTTAGTTGTAATGTAATTTGCAATTTGTAACTTGTTGTAATACTCTTTCTTGGCATGGGTTTTATGTTCTAGCCCCGTGTTTGACATTGTATGCCAAAACATGATATTTGTGTGATTGGTAAGTAAATGTAATGGTTGGAGACTCCAGATTAGATTTTGATGCTTGCTAGTTGTTGGTTGTTGCACTTTATTTTTTGTCTGACCATGATTTTTTGTTCAGTCAAAAGAAAGAAAAATGTTGTTCAATCATGGTTGCTTTTGCAATGATCAACTAGGTTTAACTTTGCTTAAACGTTTAGTACATTACAATCATAATCTCAATCACATCTTGAGCTTTGCACTTTTATAAAGCAATAGAGAGAAAAAAAGGTACTAAATTCATCTTCAGTAGTAGATAAAACTCAGTACACATTGATGATAAAACCAACCAGAAATAGTCTGAACCAACTAGAAACTATTACAATAAATAAAACTTAGTACAAACACAATAATATATGTGCACATTTATCCTCTACTATCCGCTTTCAAAGTTCATCCTCCAACTTGTAAAGATCATTCTCTCTTTCTATTAGTTTATCTTCTTCTGATTGGCATAAGCCCCATGTCCAGAAATCAAGAGCAATTTCAAGATTGGAATTGAGGCTGTGATGAAGAGCTGCAAAAGATTCATGTTGTGATTCTCTTGCAATCTTGAAAATGACCTTCACCAACCATACCAATAGTCAATATTATGAAAAATGTCTTGAGAGAGGGAAATAGAGAGAGTTCAAAAAAGATATTCGGAGATGTGTTTACATGGTTATTTTAAATGAATATAAATGCTCTGATTAGAAACCACCAAATGACATAAAAGTAGGAAAAAAAAAAAGTTCTCAAGTTGGTCTTGCACATAGATATCCCTATATTGTGCAGAAAACGTAACAAAAAAAAAAAATATATATATATATATATATATTCTTAATAAAAGAAACATCGTGCATCAACCCTTACTTACACACTGTCAGAACCTCTACTAAGGCACATAAGCTCAAAGAATCAACAAGCATGACCTTTGACATATCAAACAAATGAATTAGCCTCAAAATTCTCTAGTCTGAAATACATAAAGCAAAAAGGTTGTTTTTAAAAGCCCTACCCCAAGTTTCAAGCACAATAATCAGGACCACTAGACTTTATAACCTCAACATTCTAAACAATATAATTTTAAGTGCATGCCTTACTTTGCAAAATCCCGACGCCGCACTCCATCCCAACCTTGGCAAGGAAGATGTCTCCACAAAAAGGTTATTAGTTTTAATTGCAGTGACCTGTCACAACAAAACAATGTAAATTAGCCTAGAACCAAGACTTTTTTACAATTGACATTCCACAAAAAATGTTGTTTGCAAGATATTTTATTTTAAGTGACTAAATAAATGTAAATTAGCCTAGCCCCAACTCTAAATAAATGAAGAATTGATGCATTTGTAATTCTTACTTCAGGTGGGGTAGCAAGTTTTGGTGATCTTATGGTGGGCTTCGAGGGAACCAGTGGAGACGTATCAACTGAAAGGCGTGAACTTTGCAAAGGAGAGGGTGAATCAGATTATGATTTAGCTACTCCCCTGCTTGGTCTAGCATGGAGTTGCTGGTGATGCTTTGTGAGGAGTTTCAGTTAAAGCGGACCTATCAAGTTCAAAATCACAAAAATATGGTGCCCTAAACAGAATGCATTGAACTGGACTTTGCTTTGTGAGATGTACAAACATTAATCATGTACAGGAAAGGCGAATTCGAAATTAACAAAAATACATATGATCTAAGCCAAAAGTTCCCTCAAAACATATTGTAATAAGTAGAACAAATTAGATAACTACATCCTCTAGAGAACATAATCTTGACATCAATAGTGTTATTTAGTATATAACATCTGATTTTATTTACTTCTCCATTGGGGTTATTTGAATTGTTCCTCAATCTGAATCTCTCTAAGAACTGGTCATAGTAGACTATATACTTGACTGAAGGGAGCACAAAAACCCAACCAAAATAATTTTAATGTCAAGAGTGAATTACTTCAGAAATGTTGAAAGCAGTTTTGATGACCTCACATTGTCTATGCAATTCTTGAACCCATTGTTTGGCTCGAGTGAATGTATCCTGAAGCCAATACAACCAATTTTCAAAGCAATTTTATTCTTGGCACAATAATAAAATGCACTGGGAACAGTTATTCTATTTATGTATATATATGTTCTACTCCGTATAATTTTATAAACATCATCAATTTTGTATATATCTATATTTATAAAGACAAACCTGAAATAAGATAATCAATCATTTTGTTCTGATGGACAGCCTAGAGATCTCAGGATTTCTATATGAACCTGAGAAGTAAGGCCATCGGGTACTGAGGTCTGCTGGCTGGTTAAATAGTCATAGACTTATCTACCTCAATGCGGAAAAGATGCAGAAAAAAAGTCTAGAAAGAGCAATTAATGTTTGAAAAATCCGAGAAAAAGCCTAATTCAAGTGAGAATACAAGAAAACATAATGCGCAAGCATGGTACAAGACTAGAAAAATACTAGCAAGACAAACTCATGACTGAGAAAGAATCTTGGGTGCATCTTTCGTTCAAAAAATGTAATATTTGCAATCTACATCAAATAAATAATTGGAATAAATAATGTACCAAACATATTCTTTCTCATTCATTAGAACAAGTTCCTTTGAAGAGCAATTGTTTCTCAAAAGAAACCATGGATATAATAAAAATGAACAAAAACTAAAAAACCATTTTAGACGTCTTCGTGGCAGTAGACATCTTTAACAAAATATATCTATGACCAAGGCATCTCAGTCATATTCTTTAAATGTTAGGTGATTTATGCATGTAATTTCCACCTCTGTGCGACGAGGGCTGGGCGTTTAGTGAATCCGGTACACTAGTGGGGGTGGGGGGCGACGCGGGGGGTGGGGAGAGGAAGAAAAGGAGATGGGGAGGGAGGAGAGCTGGGCAACGAGGGGTGTGGCGGCACTGTGCAGACGGCCTCGGTGTCGCTGGAAAGAGATGGCGTCGCCAATGGCGGTGGGCAGAGCACAATCGACGCGGGCAAGGAAGGAGTTTTGACGCAGGCTGAGATCAAGAGGCAAGAACGTGGGGCAAATTCGAATCAGAGATATACAAACCAACAAAAGTTACAAAACGCACGTGTTGGGTTAAAAAAAAAAAAAATACGCCACATAAGGTGTGTGAAGAGTGCAATGCTACCAGGACTGATGTATAATAGTACTCTTTCCACTATTACCTTTGGACATAGTAATAAAATAGTTTATTAAAGAATTGTTTGTGTTTGCTGTAGAGCTTTCACTTCATCCGTTACCAATACCAACTTCCCAATGAGAGTGCTGATTTTTTTTCTTATACGAATTAGCAGTGAAACGGAGAGAGAATTTATAAAGCACAAAATATTAGATATTTTGAATTATTATATTTTAATGGATATTCAGTTGATAAGCAAAATGAATAAATACCAAAACATTTTATGCTTTATATATAAAATGGAAATGAGACAGTTATCACCTTTATTTATGTTTTTTTTAATGTCGGAGAACTTCTCCAAAGCAGATTCTTCAGACCCATCCCTATAGAGTAAACCTCAATTTTGTACACTACACTCTCACAAATTTTCTTACACAAAACTGATTAAATCGTTAATTTTTTATCAGAAAGTGTGGCCCAAATGATTGTTTGATATTATAAATAAATAAGGATGAGAGAGATTTACAGGTACATATTTGTAATATCCTCCTATATTTTAATATTTGCACTATCTGTCAATATATAATGCAATGTAATTTTTCGCTATGTATAGAAAACGAAAAAAAGAAGCTAAACAAAAATTAAAAATAAAATTGAAAGATGAAAAAATAAATGGGTTTATATTAAGAGAATACTGCCAATATATTCATAGGTGTATTACGAGAATATTCATTTTTAAAAATTATAAAATAATATTTTCAAGATAATTTTAGATATAATATGGGAATATTAATTTTCAAAAACTGTGTAGTTTGAGGTAGAAATCTCAATTTAAAGATGATTCCTAGCTTTCATCTGTCTATCTTTGTTTCAAGATAAAAAGGGAAGAGACGAAGGTCTTCCAATCTCCAAAACATATAGCAAATCTGACAGTACCCTATACTAATTTGTGCGTGCGCTGCCTTCTGATGTTCGTAGTCCTATTGAGTGAGATGCCTACTTTTCTCCTTGAGTACTGCTAGCATACCGCCCATCTTTGATCGCCGGACATATCCGCTAGCATAAAATTATTATTTTTTTTTATCCTTTATTTTAATATTATTAAATATTTTTAAAAAATAAAAAAATATATCAATACATTAAAAATTACTTTCTTAATTATTATATAAAAAAATTAAAATTTTAAATACATAAGTGGTCAAAATAAAGAGACAAATTTAGACCCACCTTATATATACCCCTATCCTCGGCTTGCTTAAGGGTCAATGGGCCAAGATCGACATGACTCCTATTAAGGAGAAAGGAAAATGCTAGGTGGCTTTCTTTGCCACTCTTCAGCATTTTTCACGTAGGCTCATAAATATTTGAAGTAATTGGGCACGAGAATCAAATGAGTTGAAAGATTCATGTTTGGTTCAAGAAGGGATTGTGGAAGCTTAGAAATAAATGGAAAGATTTAGGCCCATTTGGATACAGAGGTGAGATAAAATCATATCTCATCTCATCTCATCTAATTTCAACTAATAATCTCACTACTATTCACAAACTATCTCAATTCATTTCACTATCTAAACGGCCTTTTAGAGAATCTTATGGCCTTTTCTAATTCACTTGAGCCTTAACTATCTTCTTCTTCTTCGACTTTTCAGGCCCCGTTTAGATACAGAAATACTTTCAACCCATCTTATCTCATTTCATCTCACCATTACAACTTTTTCAAATTTCCATATAAAATATAATAATCAATTCGACTTTTTCAAATCCCAAAATAATAATAATATTAAAAAATAATATTTTAATAATATTTTATCCAACTCATCTAAAACCATCTCATCTCATCTCACTATCCAAATGAGCTCCAATCTTACTTCAGCTGCAGTTGTTGTCAGTTGAAACTTGGTAACATAGAACTATAAAAGGCAAAACTTACATAAAAATTGGCAGGAAACACAGAGGCATCATCCACTTGAAAACACTCTTCACCAGCAAACTCATTGTCCTATGTACACAAATGCAACCTAACCCTACTAATTAGGGAAAGACATGTAACATCATTCAACTCTTTAGGTTCAATGGTCTTGTCAAGACTCCATACAGGTTTTCCTGTCGTTTGCAACCCAATTTATTTTTTTATATATATAAGTAATAATATTATATATATATATATATCAATAGCAATAACCAAGTACACTGGACGTATACAAGAAAATACCTAGCCCATACAAAAGAGCCCCTAATGACCCCATGAAACCTACCCAAAATACAACAAGTGGTTTGCAACCCATTCCTGTATATCTGCCATCAATTGCTAAAGAGAACTCGATGGAAAGTTTAAAGAGGTGTTTGGAGGCAAGGGGAGATTGAATGCTTACCGAATCATGACAAGTATACAAGCTACAAAAGAAATATCTGGCAATTAACCCACTTTGTTGACATTATTGCATGTGTACAGAAAATAGTAGAAAGGTTAGTATCAACTATCAGCTGCTGGCACTGGGGGTCCTCCTGCTATTGGCACACCAGAATTGAAATTCCTACTGGGCCTTACATTGTCCACAAAAAGAACGCGTCCATCAAGTAACTGCAAAATTTTCCACTTTCATTTTTATTTATTCACAATTTAGTGTGGAAGAGGGAGGGGGGTGTTGTTGGGACAAAATTGAAGGAGATCATGTAATCTTGCCTTCCCATTCATCTCCATCAAGGCTTTCTGGGCTTCATCCTCTTTAGCAAAAGTCACATACCCAAAACCTTTTGTTCGGTTTCTAACTTTGTCCATAATTACTTTAGCTGGAAAAGGAGAAGTGCAGGATGTCTAAAGATTATTACCATTGGAAAAATGATTCTTGTGACGGTAGGAATAGAAGTTACCTTCAATAACTTGGCCAAATTTAGAAAATGCTTCCACTAGTGTATCCTCCGTGGTGGAGAAAGATATACCTGCAACAAATTCATGAGTTATGTCAAGGGATAAAGCACCAAGAGTAGAAGCAGGAAACTTTGCAATCCTGAATGGAATAAAGATTGCCATGTGGGGGCAGATTTTTGTGCGTGTGTGCATGCATTCTGGCATTCAGGATATTCCATAGACTCCTCTTTTCCTATAAACAATACAATAGCATCACTTTTGGAATTATCAGATTAAAGTAAGCTAAAAAGGAATTGAAAAAACATTATCAGATGAATCCAATCATTAATATGTTAAATACTGTGTAGACAATGGATATATAGCAGTGTAGATTTCTAAGAAAACCAGCTTAGATATAGTTTGAGATGGCTCTAAGCATCCATTAATGATTAGAAGATGCCTAAAATTACCTGTGAGGCATGTAGTGTAGTGGTCAAAGGGCATGGGATGAGTTGCAGACTCGGATACCCTGGATCCGATTCCACACTAGAGGTCTACTAGATTACCTCATACATGGTTTTGGTGGGTGGGGTTGTATATCCAGGTTTATTCCTTAGAATTGGGTCTCAAGGGCCCTGCCTTGATAAGATTCCACATCATAAAAAAAAAAAAAAAAGGCCTAAAATGAGAATCTGCCTATATGGCTGGTAGCACTAGATTGTCTCACTAACATTCATATATAACTCTGTAAGCATTCGAGCATAGCTTAATTCTGAAAGAAGTTGAACCATTTTAAACCTCAGCATCCAATTTCAGTCCTATTTTCATCAAATTTAGCAAGAACATGGAGAACTGCAAGGTACAACCACCAAATAGCTCCACCAATGAATCAAAAGCAGAAGTTTTTAAGACCTAGAATCCTATCATATATGAGAGTGTAAAACATAGAGAATTAAATCTCTATTAGGAATATAATACAGGCCTTCTCCTCCATCCTAAAACCATAGAAACATTTTTATTATGGTTATAAATTTTTAGCTAAAACACTGAACTTTCTTATCCATTAGACTTTATTCCCTCCAACCAACTCAGTTAATGAACAAGGCAGAACACATAAAGGCCAGGTGAACACAATGGATGCCATCAGTGGCAAGCCCATAGTAATCAGAAAGCACCGGAGTGCTGTCTGTAAGTTTAATTTCACAAACCTTACTCTTATAACACTTCAAATCCTAAATTTAGCGTTAGAAACTTAGAGAACTTTTTTCAAAGTTAGGCTGTGGCTCTACCAGGAAGTCACTGATGAGGATTCTAATCCAAACAAGTGGCTATACTAGTCTTTATTTTCCATTTGCAGCTGTACAGGACCCACACCTACTCTGATGAACAGGATTTTCACTTCAAAGTAACTGACAATTCCAGCTTTAACAATAACATACGCACTCATAACGGGAAAGAACAATGATCAGATTCAACCTGCTTTATGCTCTATATGATTCTACCTTACCACCCAACACGAATCACTAGCCAAATATAAAGCAAACCTACCAGACACTAAATACAAATGTGCTCATAATATATGCAGCGACACAAATCATACGGGTTAGCAATACAGACTGACTTGAACAACTGCATCAACGCAAATGGCGTCTACGGGGAGATAATTTATATGCATTGCCAACACCTTATTAATTCTCAAGTGATTGGGTGCATTTTTTAGAACATTTAATAGCTCCATCACTCAGCAATACACCAAACCGAAACCCCCGAAACTTTCACTGGGTTTCATATATTTATACGCCGAAGAAATGAATCCTAACACACTGTTTGGCGACTAAGAAATCCCTTTTTTTCCTGATTTTTTTGAAGACGATTTAACAACTCAAAAGAGATGACTTGTTTTGTCAGTGAAATACTGGGTTTCATCAGGTCTCGGTTGCGTGAATTTGAATCCCTTTCTTCTTCCTACATTTTCTCTGTAACCAAAGGGAGCAAACACCCAAAAAATCCTTACCAGATAAAGAGAAGTAATACCTTTGACGAAGAGCCTGGAAGCGAATCCTCTGAAGAAGTTCATCCGTGCAGGAGATATGTTACCAGCTTGGGAGATACCTCTTAAAGCCGCCATGAGAGCAAGTAAAGCGAAGCTTTTGATGGGAGTTGCGCATTCTTCGCTTCTGAAATTGCAAATATGAAAATCTACGGATCCGAATTGTTATTAATCTTTCTTCATTCTTTTAAATTTTTTTTTAATTATCTTTTCTTCCTCAAAAAATATTTAGATTATACGAAATAATCTTATAAATTAATGTAATTTATTCTGATACGTTAAATTATAAAATTATTTTTATTTTATAATATATCTAAACAAATGAAAATCAATTTATGGGGAAGAATGTTAAGCTATGTTAGCGTGGCCTAGGTCATCGTTAATAGACCGACCTTGACAATATATTCTTCTTCTTCTCTTTTCTAATAAAAATAGAAGAAGAGAACAACCCGATATAACTTCTCTAACTGGACATGACCATAATAACTGTGCATGGATTGTCATTGTTAATCGACCATTTAGGGGTGCATTATTGGGTTTGCATCGACGGGCTTAAAAAGTATTTTAATAACCTCTAATGATAAAATTAGATTTTCTTGTAGTTCGATGTTAACGTTCTTTTAAATCTTAAAAAAGTTCAAAATTATGTTTCAAATTTGTTGCAGTGCCGTTGAAGGGGAAACATGATTCCGATCTTAGATAAGACTGTTAGTAGATAAAAACCAATGTTTTCAATTCTGTTTTAGATGAGATACTGAAATATTCTATTTCAGTGTCGGTATATTTCAATGTACCATTTCGTGATAGTTGTTATATGAATATATATATATATATATGTATGTATTTGTATTTAAGTACATACGATAATTTAGAAGTATTACTGAGTTTTTCAAGTATGCATGTGTTTAATACTTGTATTGATGTTATTTTGAAATATATAATTTGAAAAATTCAATAATACTTCTATATTCTCGTATATACTTAAATACAAATACACACATACATATATATATACACACAAATAGATACATATATTCTCTCGCCCAAAGGCTAGAAGAATTACTTCTCAGTAGGCGAGGAAACTCGCGACCAGAAGGTGTAAAGATTTGGTGAAAAGGTTATAGGCAGTTAGATTGGGTGACTAGTCTAAATGACCAACTTAAAAGACCAATCTAAATGACATCGTGGGCAACAACTAGAAAAGGCAAGATGAGTCTTTCATCCCGGTTGGGAGTCTTTCCACCTGGTAGGCAAGGAGAGGGTCATGTGGTCTTTGTGACCTCCACGCATATTCATTTGTGACCTTTCCGCCAGTTATATTCAGTGTACATGGCATCTACCTGGTGGAACGCTTCCAAATTCCGTAATCAATCTATTGGCGACCAAATCCTCTCGAACTCCTTAATTCAAGCCACATATCACTAAATCTTCAATTTTAGATAATTCCGATATTCTTGGATAATTTCCTTTTATGTTGACATCTATCTTTTATAAACTATTTTTCAGATTTTTAGGCTAGATTGTAACCGCATTTATTTTGTTTCAAGATTTGAGTTTTGACATTTATTTAATTTTGTCTTGTGGGATGAATATGGAGTCTTGGTTCATAATCTTAGTTTTAGTTTTAGTCTTGGTCTAAGTTAGAGAGTTCTGAATCGGAGTCGAGAGATTTTATATTTTAGAGTCTGAGTCTGAGTTTAAAGTTCTAGAATTTATTCTTTAAGTGTTCTTTCGAGAAGGCGAAACTGGATGGTAGAGGCGAGAGTCGCATGCTTCATCAACTAACTTCAACAAAGAACACCAGTTTTATTCATTTTCTTTTTAATTACATTATGAAATAATTCTATTTTCTAGAGTTTTGATGTAACCTAACATTGAACACACAATTTATATTCCAAGTTATTTTATTTTCGATATTTCCATGATTGAGTGTTTATTCATTGTTCTTAATGCTTACAATTTTCTAACTAACTATTGTTTGATCTTTTGGATTGCAATGAGACCGAGAGGTGATTTGTGATTAAAGCTCTAGGATTAAACACCATTAGTTGAACGAAAACAAAGATGTTTTACCGCAAGTAGTGTG
Organism: Juglans microcarpa x Juglans regia; assembly: GCF_004785595.1. Classification (NCBI taxonomy): domain Eukaryota; kingdom Viridiplantae; phylum Streptophyta; class Magnoliopsida; order Fagales; family Juglandaceae; genus Juglans; species Juglans microcarpa x Juglans regia. The sequence continues at coordinate 19,328,530 of NC_054606.1, forward strand.
ATTTTCAAGAAAAATCCAAATAACTTTTTTTTTTTAATATAGAAAAACACTTCATTTCATAAAGGCATAACACCTTGAGATAGGTTACAATAGTGTTGATCAGGTTACAATAGTGTTGATCAATGAAAATTACATTCTCAATGATAGGAGGAACACTATTCCACCAAATAAACATATCTTCTATGGACCAGGCATGTCTTGCAAGTCGATGGGCAGCCTCATTTGTGAATCTGCTACTATGTTGAATACTGCACTGAGGGAAAGTTTGCATCAAACCTTTTACATCTGCTACCACAGATCTTATAGCTACATTGGACTCAGATGATCTGTTAACCTCTTCTACCAGGAACAAACAATCACTTTCGATAATCAGCTTAGGGATGCCCAAACTCATGCACAATTGAAGTCCTCTTAATAATGCCATAGCTTCAACTTGTTCTGGTTCCAGAAAAACAGTTTCAACTCTACTAACTGCCATAAGTACTTCGCCCATGTGGTTCCTCAGAATAGCACCCATACCAGCTTTGTTAAAATCAAAGAAGAGAGCCCCATCAATATTTAGCTTAAGAGAGTCTTCTGGAGGGGGTGACCATCTGTACAACAGGTTTTTAGAATTAGGAAACCCCAACTGATGCCTAACCACAACATTATGCAAGTTCTTTGTAAAAGCAAAGCCAATAACTTACTAAGGTGGTAAAGCAATCTATTCATGAACCATCTTGTTCCTTCTAAACCAAAAAGCCCAAACCATCAAGAAAAAATCAGCCAGTTCCTCAGCAAAACCTTTGAAGAGAATATCCATTGCAGTAATGATAAAAGATCTTATTTGGCCTCCATTTTGAAAGACAGAAAACCTGCATATTAAAAAATCATGTATGGAAGGACATAATATCAACACACACCTCAAATCCTCAATTGGATGTTGAAAAAAACAACATTGCCCCTCAATGTCTAGTTTTCTCTTAATCAGATTGGCCTTAGTTGGTAAACAGTCTTTACATGCCTTCTAAGCAAAAACCTTAACCTTATGGGGAACTTTTAACTTCCATAGAGCAGTCCGGAACTTTTTCATCAAAGCCCCAATAGAGGACTCCCCATGTTCAGGTTCTAAGCAAGTTTTAAAGAATCTGTAAGCACTTTTGACAAAGAAAGATCCTGACTTCTCATGTTCCCACATCCACTGATCTATTGCTCCAGTATGACTAGGATGCAATATGATAATAGCATCCCCAATGTTTGGATTGAATAGAGCTCTAACTTTTGCAATGTCCCACCATTTAGTACTTGGATCAATAAGAGATAAAACTTGATTGTCCAATTGGCAAAGTTGCTCAATACTCTGCTCATCTCCCAGTTCTTGTCTCAAATTTTGAAATCAAGGTATCCAAGCATCATTCAAAATATGAATTAAGCTTCCATCACCCACATTCCATCTTCCACCTTGCACTAGCAGGTTCTTTGCCTCCCAAATACCTCTCCAAGCATAGGAGGGATTTCCTCCAAGAGAAGCAAGCTGTCAAAAGGTTCCCATCAGAAAAGTATCTAGCAGCATACATCTTGTGGAATAAACTCTCCTTATTCTACAATAACCTCCAAGCTTGTTTAGCCAACATGGCCATATTGAAAATATCTAGTTCCTTGAACCCCATGCCTCCCACAAATTTTGAACTACACTTCTTCTTCCAGCTTAGCCAATGAACCTTTCTCTCCTCATTCTTTTGACCCCACCAATATCTGGCCATCATACTCTCAATTTCAGAGCAAAACTTTGTTGGAATCTTGAAGCAACTCATGGCATAAGATGGAATTGCCAAAGCTACTGCTTTAAGGAGGATTTCCCTACCCCCTTGAGAGAACATATTCCCTTTCCATTCTTGCAACTTGAGCCAAACTTTATGTTTAATTCCTGCAAATGCCCTTGATTTTGACATACCCACAACAGGGGGCAGCACAAGATACTTTTCATATTACTGCACTTGAGTTGAGCACCACAAATTCATAATAGCCCGTCTGTTATTCTAATCCACATTGGCACTAAAGACCATTGTTGTTTTCTCTCTATTCAACTGTTGGCCTGAAGCAACTTCATACTGCTTTAATCGAGCTTGCAATCTTACATTTGTGTCCACATTTGCATTACAAAAAAGTCAAGCTATCATCTACAAATAGCAGATGATTTAGCTTGGGGGCCACAACAAATCTGTATGCCAGTAACAGACTTAGTTCTTTCAGCCTCTCTCAAAAGACTAATCAACCCTTCAGTACACAATAGAAAGAGATAAGGAGAAATATGATCACCTTACCTCAAACCTCGTGAAGGAACAATAAAACCAGTAGGAGAGCCATTAATCAGAATTGAAAAATAAGGAGCCCTCACACACATCATCACAAGCTGAATTAAATTCTCATGGAATCCCAACTGTCTCATAACAAATTCAAGAAAACCCCATTCGACTCTATCATAAGCTTTGCTCATATCAAGTTTGATAGACATAAATCCTTTCTTTCCTTTCTTCTTCCTCTTCAAAAAATGTAAAACTTCATAGGCCAACATTATCTGTGATGAGTCTTCCAAGTAGGAAAGAGGACTGTGTATCAGAGATGACCACAAGTAATACTTGCTTGATTCTATTAGCAATAATCTTAGAAATTAGCTTATATATAACATTACATAAGCTAATAGGTCTAAGGTCATTAACTGTTTGAGAACACTTATTCTTAGGGACCAGGGTGATGAATGTATGATTAAGAGCTTGAGGCATTTCACCATGGTTCAAAACATGTAGGACTGCAGTAGTGATGGAAGTACCAATGTCAAGCCAAAATTTCTGGAAGAAGAGAGGTGGCATACCATCAGGCCCTGGTGGTTTGTTGGGGTGCATCTCTTTCAAAGTTTGAAGAACTTCAAAAATTGTGTAAAATTTAATAAGTTCAACATTCATCTCAAGTGAGACTGTAATACACTGCTCCTTCCTTCTTACGTATGCTTCTCTCTTTCTGACGTACGTTCCGTCTTTATGACGTAAGTAAATCCCGAAGGCAGAGATTATGTGAATTGTCTGCCCCTTTTATCTAGCGACTGTGAGCCTCTTCATGCTTGCCGAACCATGATGACGTGTCTCTCAAGATATTATGTGACTTCTAGGGCACGCCCAGTATTTTAAATGTACTGAAAATATTTATAAGGAGTATTTTCAATATTATTAAACTAAATTTGATTTTAAATACGACAATTATAATATTCTTGAAGAGCTCCAAAAATATTATAATTGTCGGAAATCAATTTAATATTATTATTAAAATGATTTCAACTATTTAAAATATTATGAGATTTAAATTATGTTGAAAGCTTTAATTAATTAAATGGTTTTATCCTTTCAAATATATTAAATAAGACTTCATCATCTATTAATGATGAAGAATATTATTTTATAAAACTAAAGTTAGTTTAAATAATATTCTACCTTAATTTCTCTAAGTGCTTTTAATTAAGTTAATGTTTACGCATTTTCAAATAAGTGTTTTTAATATCTTATCGTTAGATCGTTTTGAGGATCTCCAAACGAAGGGACTGGGTTAAATACCCAGACCCCTCTTCCTTCTCCCTCACTTTGTATGCAGCCCCTTCACGCTGAAGCCTCCATTGCACAGCCCAGCGCCACCGTGCGCCAGTGAACCTCACCGCCGGCACCACCTGCTCCACCTCACGCTGGCAAGCCTCCCCAGCCCAATCTCTCTCCCTTTCTCCCTTTCGGAAGTGCAAAGCCCGAACAGGCATGATGCCCATTGCACCGCCGTGCGCCGCCCAACAGCGCCACCACTCCCACGGCAGCTTCTCCTTCCGCCAGCCATCATCCTCTAGCAAGCTCAGCCTCCCTCTCCTCCTCCGTCGAGCACAAGCACGAAACCCATTTATGGGTTTCGCACGACTTCAAGGCCACCAATGCTCCTAGCGCCGCCATGCGCGGCCACCGGACACCACCACAAGCACCTCCTAGCCTCCCCCTTCCTCCTCCACGTGACCCATGGCCAGAAGCCTCTCTCCATGCACGGCTTCTCCCTCTCCCTCAAGTGCACGGGTTGCACACATCCACCGCCGTGCGCTGCCACCTACGGCGGGTAACCACCCTCATGAGCCTCCTCAGGCCACCACCAAGCCAACCCAACCACCCATGGCCCCGATCTGCCACCCATGCATGCACACTCTCTCTTACTCTCCCACGGCTTCTCCTCCATCATGCGGCCAGAACCGCCACCGTGAGTCACCATGGCGCCACCTCAACGCCACTACGAGTCCCACCGCACCTCCCTTAGCTGAACCCAAGGTCCCAAACCACCACTTTATGTGGTGGGTAACCACTGCACGTGATGGACAGTTACTGCGCGTGACTGACCGCCACTGTACACGGCTAGATCCGCCGTGTTACGCTCTTTGCCACCATCACAAGGCCTTCACAAGCCCTTCCAAGGCCACACTTAGCTATCCAAATGCCCAAACAGTCAACGTACGTAGGTTAGCCACCACGTACGACCTTTCCGACGTCATCAGCTGTGACGATTAGTGAGCAACGCACGGGTTATCTCGTCAATAATATAACCATCTATCTCTCGTTATTTATGTTAGATATTGATTAGTTGATTAGGTTATGGATTGTGATGTTAGCATTAGTGGAGTTGTTGTGTAGTATGGAGATGTGTTGTGCTGTGAAGTGCTAGGCATTCTGTGTAGTGAAGTGTTGGGCATTCTGTGTAGTGAAGTGTTGGGCTTATCTGTGTAGTGCGCTGTGAAGTGTGGGCATAGTGGGGAATTGTGTTGTGCAGTGTTGTGGACTGTGCAGTGTAGTATGGTTGTGGAGTATGTGCTGTATTAGTGACGTGGCATGTGGAGTGGGAACAATACACGCTGAGTATACTCTTTGTGTGGGGTAGTGTGGGATAAGGAGAGTATATGTAGAATATACTCTCCTGGCGTATTGTGGAATGAGAAGAGTATACGTAGAGTGTATTCTGTATGGCGTGGTGTGTGAATGGAGCACACGTGAAGTGTACTCCATGTGGTAGAGTGACGCACCATATGGCAGGTATGTCATAATGGTGATGTGGCATGGTGTGTGAATGGAGTACACGTGAAGTGTACTCCATGTAGTGGAGTGACACACCATATGGCAGGTATGCCATCATGGTAATGTGGCGTGACGTGTGTCAAGAGAGTACACATGGAGAATACTCTATGTGGTGGAGTAATGCACCATATGGCGAGTATGCTATAATGGTGATGGGTCGTAGTGTGTATGAAGAGAGTACACAAGAAGTGTACCATATGTGGTGGAAAGATGCACCATATGGCAGGTATGCCATAATGGTGATGTGGCGTAGTGTGTGAATAGAGTACACGTGAAGTGTACTCCATGTGGTGGAGTGACGCATCATATGGCGGGTATGCCATAATGGTGATATGGCGTAGTGTGTGAATGGAGTACACGTGAAGTGTACTCCATGTGGGGAGTGACGCACCATATGGCGGATATGCCATAATGGTGATGTGACGTAGTGTGGAATAAGAAGAGTATATGTAAAATATACCCTCCTGGCGTAATGTGGAATGTGAAAAGAGTACACGTGGAGTGTACTCTGTGTGGCATTACGTGTGTGAAGAGAATACATGTGGAGTGTACTCTGTGTGGCATAACGTGTGTGAAGAGAGTACACGTGGAGTGTACTCTATGTGGTGGAGTGATGCACCATATGGCGGGTATGTCATAATGGTGATGTGGTGTAATATGTGTGAAGAGAGTACACATGGAGTGTACTCTATGTGGTGGAGTGACACACCATATGGCGGGTATGCCATAATGGTGATATGGCATAGAGTGTATGAAGGGAGTACACACGGAGTGTACTCCATGTGGTAGAGTGATACACTGTATGGCGGGTATGTCATAATAATGATAGGTTGTAGCGTGTGAAAAGGGAGTATACGTGGAGTGTACTCCACAAGGCAGCGACACTCTGTGTGGCGTGTCATAGAGAAAATGAGGGTTGTGTGATTGATGGGCATAGAACATGTTGAATAGTGTCGAAAATTGTGGAACAATGTCCCGAAGTAGTTATGGCGTAGCCTATAGTCTGAGGTGACAAGTGTCACCGTAATGAACTTATGGCTAGGAATATGCATAAAGTAGCAGAACAAGTATAAGAGTACGCAGCGGAAGCATGAATGGGCAACGTCATTACTGACAGTCGTGCTTATAATGGGTGAGTTAGTGTAGAAATGGTGTAGCAGGATCGTGACGAGATGTCACGATATGACAGGAGTATGTGAGGAACCGTACTCGTGATGAGTTAAGGAGTTGATGCAGGAATGACGTAGCGGGATGTCAGGTGACGTGACAAGGTCATGGTATAGCTTGGGTGTAGTCTCGAGCTATATGACGTGACATAAGGCGTAATGGTGAATGGAGCCTTGTCATGTTAAGTGTTGGGATGAACTGTCACAAGGGACTAATAGCATGAAGAGTCATGCTCGCCGGGTTAAGAGAAGGTTGGTATCGGAGTATGACCCTTGTCCCTGCGAGCAGGTGATCAACGTGTTATATGTTGATCTTAGGTGATAAAAGGGTAAGGTACATGTGTAATTTGGTTAGACACATGTGTCAGATGAATTCACCATATGTAATGGGTAATCTGTCCAGAGGACAGTTACACAGTGCTTAAGCCTCAGAGTTGGCTTAGAGCCGTGTGGCTTGTATGGATGAGAATGAGGATTTAGTGTGGGCTAAGGTGCATGAAGGTAATGATGGGTGTATTGTTAGGATTGGGATGCGTGATTCCATCTGTTGGAATCATGCGTCGAATGTGGTTAGTAAGAAGAGTAAGACTAAGGTCTTAGTATCTTAATCCTAAGGTGAATTATGAGTTCACTTTAGTGGATGAGCACTCGAGGCAAGACCTTGAGTTGGAAGATGTGGTGACCGTAGTGGTCCTTGAAGGGTTTAACATAGTTAAGGGCTCGTAAAAGCATGGGATAGAAGGAGAGTGTTCTAAGTAAAGCATAGTTCTATTTCTAGTTTAAGTTGATTATGCATTAGATAGAGAATGACATTAAGGTTATGTGTATGCATGTAGGTTGCCATCTGATACGCACATGAATAGACTGCATGATATGCAAATAGCATGGAGTCCAGGTAAGTGTTACGTTCATACTCTTCTAGAGTCTTTCTAAAATATATAAAGAAACGAAACGAAATGCTTTTCCTCACGATGCTCTACGAAAAGACACGAAAGACGTTTTACGAAAGAAAATGCTAATTGTTCAATGGTATATGTATGTACGGCCCTCCTTGGCAGCCCCTTTTTACGCAATGGAAGTATTAATTGTATGCATGTGAATGGATGACTATACAACGTATCTATTGTATGTATTTTCTGAGAAAATCCACGAACTGCACGGAAGGCATGAAGACGGAAGCTTTCGCAGATCCTACGAACCGACTCTTTCATGCGCGCCATGAGGTGATGCTCGTGGATGCCGTGAAGGACGATGTTCAAGGTGACGCTTGTGGACTCCACGAAAGCCGACGTTTAAGCCCGTGCATGTTTTAAGATGAAGTTTTTCACGAACGAACTATTAACGATGTTTTCTCACGAAAATAAATGTTTTCTCATAAAACCGAATGTTTTCTCATGAACTAAACTGTTAAATAGAAGAAAGAACTGAATGAAAGCTCCAGCTCTTCAGAGCTAGCATGAACAAATGAAAAGCCAAGAAAAGACATGAAAGTATGAAATGTATGAAGACACGTAATGGCCACATGAATGAATGAAAAGGGTACCAATGAATGGGCAGATTGCAATGCCGGGTAAGTAGTACTGATAGTGCACCCAGTGCTGCCTCCTATGAAAGGGATTCTCAACCCGTGGCCATGGGCGGAGTCCGGGTCTAAAGGAAGACCGCTAACCCCAACACACAGGATGCAACAGTGTGTACTGGTTTATGAAAGTGATAAGAAAGTATGTATGAACGCATGTATGCATGTACGCACGTAATGCACGAACGCACAAACTTTTAAGAAATGAAGGCACTGACGGGGGAAACGTTTTAAGAAAAGAAAGCTCATTTTTAAAGGAAATCCCGTTCAATGATGTTTTCGAATGAACGCACGTATGCAAGAATGCATCTTACATAAATGAAGGCACTGACGGAGGACACGTTTTATGAAAGGAAAGTCCATTTTCAAAAGAAAATCCCGTCCAGTGAAGTTTTCAAAAGAACGCACTTATGCACGTAAACATGCACGTATAGTATGTATGAATGATGAATGCATGAATGAAAACCTATGTTATTATATTTTAACCGTATGAAGTAATACTTACGAGTCATCGACTCATTTTAATTTTTATGCATGTCCCTCCCCCTCACAGGAACCGAACGATCAAGATGGACACGGCCCATGGGGAAGAGCACGGAAGTCTAGGCATGAGTTTTAATCGTACAAGGGACCATTTTATTGTAAGATTAATGTTTTTCGCTATAAACCTTTTTTATTCTAAAAGCACATTTTATGATATAAACGTAGAGTCTTGCACCCTGGGTATGCAAGTAAAAAGTTTTAAATCGGACGGTAATTCTCATCATTCTTTATAAAAATATTTTATAAAATGTCCCACTACAACGACGGGCGTTACAGAGACCTTCCTCTCCATTTTGTTAAGGATAACTTCTTGGTCTTGAGATCCTGCAGAAGTAAACAAAGAAGAAAAGTGGTTAACTATCAATTGTCACAATCCTCTCCTTCTTGCCAGCAACCACTTGCATCCCTTAGTTTTGATAACAAATTCTTCCTCTTTCTTTAAGATGCTTTAGCATGGAAAAATTTTATATTTTAATCTCCTTCAGCTAACCATAAAGCTCTTGATCTTTGTTTCCACATCATCTCTTCCCTCTCCATCCATTTTGGACCTTAATTGAAACTTCACCAATCTCCCTTGTATTTAAAACTGTTGGGGCCTTATTTTGTTCCATTGAGAGTTTGAGCTTTGCTTCTTTCAGCTTGACCTGAACCTTGCCAAATTGGGATTTATCCCACCTTTGTAGCTTACTACTACAACCCAAAATGCAATCCATAACACCCTGCATTCCACTAGAGGAAGCTGCAGAAAGCCATTCCTACCTGGCAATTCTTGAACATTCTATTTCTCCAAGCCACATTGCCTCAAACCAGAAGGGTTTAGCACCTCCCCTTCTCGACTGGGCACCTTCAAACTCAGTCCATAAAGGGAGATGATCAGAGTAAGAGATAGAGCCATGGGTGACTGAGGCTCTATTGAACAAATTACACCAAGAGGTATTACCAAGAAACCTATCCAATCTCTCATAAAACCGAGCCACATCCTGTCTTCCATTGCACCAAGTGTATTTTGGACCATAGAAACCAAGGTCCCTTAATTCACAATCCAGAAGCATTTGTTGGAAATCAACCATTTGCTGTTGTGGTCGATCTTCCCCCCTCCCCCCCCCCCCCCCCCCCCAATTTTCATGTACTGTTAAAATCTCATTGAAGTCCCCAAACACTAGCCAAGCTTCCTCAAACTTCTTAACAGATTCCAAGTTTCCATTCTTCTTGCAGTGTCAGGTTGACCATAGGGACCTGTCAAGTGCAGTTTCATGACATTTCAATTACAACAACATCAATATGTGATGCTGAGTAACTCAAAATGACAATGGCACATCATGCTTCCATAACAGTGCAAGGCCCCCACTTCTACCAACAACATCAACGGTTAAGCAACAATTAAACTTAAATCTAACTCTACAGAATTCCATTTTTGCAGCATTAAGCTTTGTTTCTTGTAAGAACAAAACATCGGGATCTTCTCTTCTGATTAGATCAGAAAGAGTACGAATACCACGAGGGTTCCCAAGCCCTCATGTATTCCAACTAGGGACCTTCATTGAGCTCGGTGGGGCTGAGCTTCAACCACCACCGTATCCTGTGAAATGGAATCCTCACTCTCATTATGGAATTTACCATTACTTTTAAGTCTCTTAAGAGTTCCAGCAATCTCTAAAACATCATCAAAACCATGATGCCTCTTTGACCTCCCATAAGCACCTATAGAAGGAGAATGGTGCACCTGAGACCTTAGAGTTCTCCTCCATTTACGAGTCCCTCTAGAGGAAGACATCATCTCTACTTTTGCATTCAAAACTCCTTCACGCCAAAACTATTGCCCATAGTAGCCTCCACTGTTGAATTGTCACAAATACCCTTCTGTTGAGGAGAGTCAAACTTAAGGCCCTTATCATCCGCAATAGTTACAACTGTCATCTTATCTCGATGTTGATCAGTTGCCATGCTACTCCCCATCTCATCTGCATCAGTTATAAATCCCACCTTATCATTTGAGCACGTATTAGATAACCTTTGGCCTATAGTTATCACTATATTGCGTATCTCTTGTAACGGAATCTGGTGATTATCACAATCTTGGTCGTTATCCGAAATATGTGCCACAACATCCTCCTCTCCAACCTTATCCTCAAAACCTAGGGCCTTTCGATCACCCAGTGATTCTCCGGCGGACTGGCCTATCACATGCCCCATCGAAGAGCTGCTTCCTCCTTGGTTTATCTGCCTACTGCGAACAAGTCTGCTATAATCACCAAGGTTCCCTACACGTAACCAAGGACCATATGGAAAATTAGAGATTGAGAACTTTTCCATCGATGGCCTCCACTGATTACGTTCCTTATGACTATGAATTTGAGAGTTGTTCATAAGAGAAACGAACCTAGAAGGGATTAGATGAGCCCACACAAACCTTCTTACCACGTAACAATGGCTTAGTAATATCCAACTTAACTCTGATATGCAGATACTCCCCCCATGCTAGTGCATCCTTCTCCAAGTCAACCTCCACCACCCTACCAACTTCCTTCCCAACTATGTTTCCCATCTTCCAGTTCCTAGCCATAATGGAAAGATCATGAATTTGAACCCAGAAGTGTGCCTCAAGGAAGGTAACTTGATGTAACTGTTGCAGCCCATCAACCTTGCTTGTGAGAACCAAGTGTTTATCGAAAGCCCAAGGTCCTTCTCTGAAAACACGTTCTTTATCCCATGGATCATCAAACTCCACAATAAATAGATTAGCACTGACATCCCGAATGGAAACTGGCTTACCAGGGCGCCATAGATGCTTCATAGTACTCTTAAACGCCTCCTTGTTAAAATGTTTATCAGTGAACAGTTTAAACATCAGACACTTTTCACTTCTTCCTAGTGCACCATCAAGGGTCTCTTCATCCACCACGACAACATCCTCTTCTTGCTCAGTCAGGGATAGTTTTTCACACATCTTCTCTAGATTTACCTCCATCGCATACACACACTAATACATAGTATTAGCCTGAGATTTAGTCCTGCACAAAGCAGGTAGGGGACCTCTACTCAGGGGAGCCCTCGAGAGGATTGCAAATAGTACAGTGTGCAAGTCAAAGAACTTAATGAGTCTCTAATTAGTTAAATCCACATAGAGATATGGAGTTAATAGTTGGAGATATTCTTGATATTGTTCGAGAGAAAATATTAAATAGTTAAAGGATTTAAATCATCAATTTGAGATAATTGGGATTCTATAACAAAGAAGAATAAACTGTGTGGGATTTGCTAGGTGAAGTCAAACGCTCTAGATCTATTCTTATTATTTTTAAAATCTTAATTTTATTGTTCTTTTCTTCAGTTTAATAAATCATTCTTCAAATTTTGGTTTTCCAAATAGTAATTAATTTAGTCAATTTCAATACTCAATAGCATAATTATTCATTGTGGGTTCGATATCCGTTTTCTTTTAAACACTTTACTACTTGTTACGATTTTGTGCACTTACAGATATATTTTTATGCAAACATGGAGCAACACAAGGCTCAAGCTACGACGATGTGTATTGCAGAGGTGGCATCCATGTCGGTCGTCAGAGACACGAGAGAGTGGAGATAAGACTGACAGAGAGCAAAAACTGGAATGAGGATTTAGAACTTAGAGCACTAGCATTAATTTCTCTATATGCATCTTCAAAATCACATCTTTTGAAGATTTATTTTGCATATCAAGAAAAATCCTCACATTGGATTATGCATCTTTACATCTTCGAACCAAATAATAATAAAATATTATTATTTTTAATTTTTTTTTCTTAAAATTATTATTATTTTATATATTTTACAATTAGCACCATGTGCTCAGAAATACAAATTCTATATATTTAAATATTACCAATTTTATATATCAAAATGACCAATTTTATCAATAAATATTAATATCTACTAAAAAATACTTTGTATCATCAACTTAATACAAATTTCATAGATCAAAATCATCTTAATACAAATTCTACAAAGTTGATTTTAATGGGTAAGAGAGAGAAAAAACATTAAAAATAATGTTTAGAGAGTGAATAGTGCTTCTTCAAGTTTGAAGAAACACTATTCATAGTTACGTAAAAACTTAGAGATGCATAAGTCAATGTAGATGAATTTAAAGACATATTATACAAATATGAAAATAAAGATAAAGATGAATATAAGTCATTTCTAGTGCTCTTAGGGATTTGATGTCGTAGGGAAGGGGAGAAGTCGAACAGCAAGCAGAATGACCCTTTTGTCCCTCAGTTTTCAAGTTATTTATGAGAATACCATTAATGTAGATTTTGAACCAAAATGTGTGTGGCACCCTCGTCTTCCACGTGTTATTTTTGTGGAGTTCGTGACACCGGAATGATGACCACATGGATCACGCACTCCAACGACCAGTGCTCAGAGTGTGTACAACATGTAATAAATGTACAAAATAATATTCGCATCGGAGAAATAAAAAGGTCTTTCTTTATTAAGTACCAGAATTGTTCAAAAACAGTAAAATATTATTACAAGATTTATACAGTCATCCGACAAATAAATTAAAAAAAAGAAATAATATAAGGGAAACAAATTCCAGAACGCTGATCAACATATCAGCAACTCAAGCCTCTGGCGGAGCCGATCCCTTGGGCTCTGCGTCAGACTCTACGACACCATAAGACGAAACCGTAGAGTAAAACACTACAATGAGATTATGACATCTCAGCAAGTAATTAACCAAAACAATATCTAAGAGATTTAAAACACATTAATTTAATCACACATCCCCATATGGACAAATATGTAGAAAATAAAACCACGTTTTTTTTTTCAAAAATATAATTACTCATGCCAAAAATCTCATTTTGGCCCAATCATAATCATTATTTTATTATGCATGCACCACAGTCTTCCCTATGGACCGTCCACACACCCTGGCTCTCATCGTCACACCACGAGTGACGTCCGTGCATGAGACTTCGTAACGAGCAATGTCCAGTTCTGCGCCCAGCACGTATATGGCCAAGCATCCTCTAACCTCGCCATCCAAAAGGTCACGGAATCGATACGAGAGCGTTATCATCTCGTCAGTTCCCATCATCACCCTACGACAACTTAGGGGACATCACGTCAGTTTGTTACGCTCCCGAGTGACCAGAGGAGCTCCATCGAGATAATGTCTCATCTCAGCTTAGGGTCGTGATACACACGCAACCACATAATCAGTCTCAATTCTAAACAGACAACACGACTTCATAGCACAATTTATTAAAGACAATAAATGTGTATGAAAACAACAATTATTGGATGGCATCGTAAATTAACTCATTTACATAAAATCTCAATCATTTACAAATATACAATTTCACAACTACACGTGTAGTCCCATCCTCCAAATCTGGCTCAAGGCCCAACATCAACACCAACTGCAATTTATTCCCAACACTTCAACAGCCCAAGGCCCAATTCCAACAAATCAACAGATTATCAATAAAAGCCAATAACACTATTTTAAAACTCATGAATTTGCGTTGAAAAATTACATACACAAAGATAGGAAAATTCTGGAAGATCATGCGAAAGGAGGTATTGCCAAAGGTGATGGCAACAGTGATTCAAGGGCAAAACAACAATAGTTTTTGGTGAGTTTTCTCTCAAGGGAATTTTCGACTACGTGAAAAAGAAATAGGCAACTCACGACAAGTCTAAAATTTCACCAAGAAATCGAGTGAAATTCACAATTTTAGAACAAAACAGAGCACGGCAAAACTTCACAAGCTCTCGGATTAACAACCAAAAATTCTTAGAACGACACTCTAAACACTTAGAGATGCAAAAAAGCTTATACGAGAGAAGGAAGATGAAGAACTCGGAAGACTTTATTTGAAGAACCTGCGGCCTATTTATAGGCCAAGTATGGTGGTTCCAACAGCAGATGACTAACACGGTTCACAAGCCGTGGAAGAGACGTGTGATGGTGCATGATGGCGTGGTGAAATGGCGGGTTGACAGCAGTAGAGGGATGGCATTGCCGAACAACATGGGGGCAACCAATGAAGCTTGAGGTGGAAGTGAAGGTGGCCATGTGTCACTCAGGTAGAGAAGACGAACACGGCAGAGCAAGCTGTGGAGGAGAAGAAGGAATGTGGCGCTGACGGCTAACAGCGCAACACGGAGATGCTCGCGGAAGAAAGAGGTGGACAGTAAAGAGGTGGTGGCCGTTGATGGGGGTATGTAATTTTTCTGCGTTGCCGTGCACTAAATTGAGGAAGAAATCGTCATTGACAACTGCTAGAAGAAGAAGAAACCAGAAGAAAGTAAAAGAGAAGAAGAAGAAGTCGCACGGCGCAAAGAAGAAAGTGGTGAAACCCTAAGGGATTCTCACCAAAACGGCGCCGTTTAGACCATTAAGGGGCTGGGTTTGTATAAAACAAACGGGCTAGGCCCTCAGCCTGCGCACGGGTTGGGCCAATTAACACAACACACACGGGCTGGGCTTTTGAGCTTTCCTAACTCACACACCCATGGTCCACAACCAGGATCACACAAACTCAAGTCCAAAAAAATAAAAACACAACAATTTAAAAAAAAAAAAACCAAACCGAAAATACACCAAATTAAAATAAAATAAAATAACATAAATAAAACAACACAATTAAATAAAATAATAAAGAATTAAAAAAACATGAAAATTATAGATCTCACAATGTGTATTTCGGATGGAATATCGAATTCCGAGAGAAGCGAAGAAGTTGAGCTGAGAGGAAGAAATTTTACGGTTCGGATCAGAAAAATATCCGTGTCCATTGTGGAGATACCTCTTAAAGCCGCCATGAGAGCAAGTAAAGGGAAGCTCTGTCTGAGTCAATCAGAAAGACTCATTTTGATGGGAGCTCCACGGTCTTCCCCTTCTGAAATAAGTTAAGTTGTGGCTCTACCAGGAAGTCAATGATGAGGATTCTAATCCAAACAAGTGGCTATACTTGTCTTTATCTTCCATTTGCAGCTGTACAGGACCCACACCTACTCTGATGAACAGGATTTTCACTTCAAAGTAACTGACAATTCCAGCTTTAACAATAACATACGCACTCATAATGGGTAAGAGCAATGATCAGATTGATCAACCTGCTTTATGCTCTATTGCAATTCCATGCCCAAGATCTCTAATAACAACTGCCTCCCAAGCCTTTCAATCACACTCCATGTCACTCTCCTCCCTTGTGGCGAACTGTCTTATATTAAGCCCATGTGAAGACCCTTGGAAGACCACTAAACACTTCAAAACTCATGCCCTCTTTATTTAGACGAAAATCACTCTCTCTCTTTCAGCTTGTGCTCCATTTTTCTCTCACAAAAACGCTTTTCCAACGTTGGAGCTGTCAATGAGAGTTGTTTATACTTAAAATCTCTTTATCAAATCTGTTGTTATTTTCTTTTATGTTATATATTGAGTTATTTTGAGGTTAGATAATTATTAGTGCTTGAATACATTCTTGTTTGAGTTGAATGTTGAGGAATGTAGCATGTTTGTGATTTTCAGACCACTAGTTTTTCTTGTGGTTAAGATGTGGGTTGTAAAATGTATCCTTGGTTATTGTTTGAGTCTCTATGGACTAACTATGGGCTGGACATAATTGGCTTATGCATGCTTGTGTTAAGTATGCGTCGATGGAAGTTAGGTGTACATAGTTTTCGGATCTAGTTTGGGTTGAGGTTAACTTGGGAGTTTTGAAGTGGATTTTTCATGGTTATGATTTCGAGCCCCTATGAAGTGAAATGATCTTGATTTGTGCTAAGAAAAATGTGATTAAGGTCTAGTTTGGGTACGTAGAATACTTTACTACTATTCAATATTCTATTATTATTTATTCACTACTATTCACAAAATACCTAATAATACCTCATTATCCAAACGCAATCTAAATCTCTGTCGGTGGCATCAAGCGATAAAATGGAATGTTTGAGTTGAAATGTGTGCTTATTTGGTAATTGGGACCCTAGACTTTGAGAAGATTTCATATTTTATGTTTTAAAGTGTAATAAGTTTAAGCGTGTAAAACGAATGATTTGATTCTTGTTTAGTCTCTTGAGTTAAGCATGCATGACTAATGTGAATAAATGAGGTAGTAGAACAAGAAAATGAAAAGTTAAGGGTTGTTATGATTTGGCCAAGAGTAAAGATGTTGGTTGAATGATCAAGTCTTGAGTAATGATCAAATCTTGTCCTAAAAAGTGTAATGAAGGTGATGCATGCAATGAATTAAGAAGATTTGACAAGGTTGAAAGAAAGGTTGAGATTTTGTTATTCTTGAAGACCGAATCCTTCATGTGTATTTTAAGCTTGAATTTATCTTGTTTCAACTGGTATTTATTAAAACCAAAGTATGTAGCTTATAAATAAAGTACAATGAGATTGAACGAGGAAAATTAGGAATTTTGATTCAAGGGCATGCTTCGGCTACTTTGGGTGTTTGATGCTTTAAAATGTGTATTAAATGAATGAGTCCTTGAATGAATGAGAATCAGATCGTAAATGTGGTGTAAAGTTTAGTCGAAAGCGGGTCAATATGCAAATTGTCTAAAGTTTGGGGATCAAAGTACAATTAGTAAAGTTGGATGTGGCAAACCCATGGTTGAGAAGGTCAAGAATCCTGCCTAAGTTTCTCTCCTCCCATTTAATCGGTTTTGAGAAGAGTCTAATTGACAATACGAACCTTATGTTTGCCAAACAAAGTAGGGGTGCACCAACCATACGGTGCGGGGGCACCCGCTCACCACGTGGAACAGGGGTGGGGTTTTCTCCCCCGGCACCCGCCCCTGTGGAAGATAAGTAACTGACACCAATGGAAGATAAGCACGTCGGAAGATTCGAGCTCGTATAAATTTATCACCTTTCACAAACCAATAAATATCCATATACTTGCTATATTATATTAATGAAATGTATTACCAGCAGAAAAAGGTGATCGGAGATAATTGCTATACAATCTCTATATTACATGCACTTCCACCTACAAGATACAAACCAAATAAAGAAAAACAAACAAACAAAACTACATAATCAGCAAAAATCCAGCATCTGCAACGTCTGTGCCTCTTCCAATTTGTCACGAGTTGTGTGCATTCAGAAGAGCTCGATACACCATGTCAATAAATTGATTATCCTACCACATGTGCCAAATTTATCAGATACAATGGAAAAAAAACTGACTAGGTAAGTTTTGTACACCACGATTTACTTGAAAGAGATCATGATGTGAAAGTATGACAGACCGGAAAAAAACAAAAATCTCCATCAAATTTCAACAAATAGAAAACAGTTTTTCCATTGGTAAACATGCAAAATTATCCTCCAGATCATGTATATAGAACGGCTTAGCTTCTCGCCTTACCGTAGAAACATGCGGCTAAGGTTTTTATATGCCAACTATACGAACTCTGGGATGGTTAAAAAGAGTTCCTAGGTCAGATTTAACTCAGCTGATCAATCTAAACCATCTATAAACATGTCACTTTTAGATACTGGTGGTGAGTGATCAGCCCTTTTTAAAACAAGAATGCAGCATATCAATGATCAAAATCAAATACCAGAAAAGGCAACATAAGAACCTGGGAAAATTGAGTGTATGGAATAAAGTTTAAACATCTATCAGAGTCATTATAGTTCCATAATTGATGCGTTTTTTGTTTTGTTTTTTAAATTCCAGCCAAATAACATATGTACCAGGCATGCTTTTACCATGTACTTCCTACTGTTATTGCAAATCGTCACCTGTTACTTTCACTTTATCAGAAAAAAGTTGGCAATAATAGACAACAAACAATAAAGGCAATTCTGAGGGAACCTTCTTACATCCTAGCATTCTGTATGAACATGCTATGCAGTCCGTGAAAAATTACAAGCGGGAAACTGAGCAGAATAAAGAAATGACCATTACTGAAATGAGCAGAGTAAGCTCCTTCAGATGATTGGGTCAAAGTGAACTGGGATGTAGCCATCCAAGCAGAGATTGGTAAACTGGGTATTAGATCGGTGATCAGAGACAATGAAGGGAATGTACTGGCAACCCAAATGAAACCTTTATTTTACTGCATTGATTCTACAATAGCTGAAGCTAGAGTAGCAAGATTGGACTACAACAAATTATTTTAGAAGGAGATGCCAGCCAAGTGGCGAATACAGATCAGAAAATCACATTTTGGAAGCCTTATTGAGGATGCAAAGAAAATACTACTACAGCCAGGTGAGATTTGGCAAGCTAGACATATCAGGAGAGAAGCTAACAAGGTAGCCCACAGCTTAGCAAAAGCAGCAGTAAAGGAAGCTTCTGAACTAGATATAAACAATATTGTTCCATGTATTCAACCGCTTGTAATGGCTGTATGCTAACCTTTGTCTTATTAATGAAGTGTGATGTTCTTTTATAAAATAAAAAATAAAAGCATTTCCATTGGAAACAACTACAGTGGCAAGTTTAATAAGTGGAAAACTGGTGTTATGCGGTGAAGTTATACAACCACCAAAAGATGACAAAGACAACAAACAAGAATCTGACACTCATAAATTTCAAAATTTGTAACCCATAAGAAATTCCAAGCCACATTTTGGCTTATACTCCAAAATGACCAATCAACATTACAATTGGAGCCCATTGAAATCACTACACTCCAAGTTCTCCCTCCGAAACGATGCGAAATCCCATTCATCACCCTTTATACTACATTCGTGGTGTTACAATCTCCCTTTTAAATCTCTAACATTCTTGTCAAGTCATTCCATTGTAAGTGGTAGGGCTCAAGTCTCACACTTTTTGACTGGGGATTGACTTTAGTACTATTTGTAACAATCCAAGGAAAGTTTTTTTTTTTTTATTGGCACCGGGTGTCTGGGAACAGCATCCCGACTAATCCCGGGGGAATGATCCAAGGAAAGTCTAAACCACATTAAGCTTATACTCTAAAATGACTACTCAAGGTCATGACCGGAGTCCATTGATATCATTATAAACCACAATAACAACTTCTCAAGCAATGTAGAATTCCATTCACTGCCCTCTCATACTAAATATACGGTGTTACAATCTATTCCACTTTCTATAATGACCAAAGGAAAGCTCAATCCATATCTAGTCCCATTCTCCAAAAGAACTAGATTGGAACTCCTTGAAAAGATTATAAAACGCAAGAATTTCTCCATTTCAGCCAATTGGGATCCCATTTACCACTCCATGCTTAAATCCGGGGTGCTACATCAATTCAACCTTAACTCCAGTTTTTCTTTGAATATTGCTATTCTTTTCCTTTCTATATAAAAGTATAGTAATATTCTGAAAAACCCAACAAGCAATTCTCCAAGCAAACTACTTTAATAAAAAGAAAAGTTAGTTAGCAAACTTCTTTACAATGAAAAAGGTAAACAAACTGATAACCATTTCTATTGCTAGGGCATAACTTTCTTACTGAGAAAGTGACAATAGATATTATAGAACTAGAAAATAGTTTTCTTTTTATGTCCATATAAATATATTAGACTCCTAATTATTTAGTCATCCATAACAGTCCAAATTCTTCTGCATGTAAAATGTCCAGAAATTAGTCAAGTAGCAACTTCATGATCTATAGGCAATCAATTCCCTGTCAAAGACGATAACAGATTTCACAAAAAATCTGAAAAAATTACAACCACAAACCCCATAAGAATGTGATACCTATAGAAGAGGCTCTGAACATTTCAGTAACAATACAAATACATTTCAGCAACCAGAAAACTAACCTGAACAAGCACAAGTAGTGCTTCTTGGACTTTATCTCGGCTAATAGCTGGTCCATAGTTTGGAGTTGGAACAGACGCAGGAGTAAGAGATGGTGGAGGTGGAGTAGGTGGTGGAAATGGTTGTAACAATGGAGCACCATATGGGCGTTGTAGGCTCGCTGCTGGAGCAAGTGGAGGAGCAGTAGGCACGGATGAAGAGACAGGTAGCATCATCATTGCAGAAGAAGAAGGCGGAGGGACAAAAAATGAAGAGGGCTTTATAAGATTGGTGGCCCTGTTGCTGTTATTGTTGGATTCAGTAGTATAAAGGAGAGGCATTAAAGGAGTAGAAGATGATAGAGGAGGAGATGGGATTTGCAAGGTTGGTACCGTAGGAGAGGCAACACCAACTGGATGGGAATTTGGAGGGACTGTTGCAGAGGACTGATAAGGTTGTGCAGTCATCACTGCATTTGAAACATTCCCAATAGTCATGGCTGCCTGCAAAAAGGTGCTCAATAGCCTCAATCATGCTCAACTACACAGAAATTACCAAAATTATTTTCCTTTTTTGGATCATAAAACAGAGTTTGATCTTTAATCTCTTAACTTAATAAACTATAACCATTAGGATATAAAGATGTTATCCATATAAACATTAAGGTATCCATTTTGGCTAAAGGAGGCAGAAGTTGATTCCAGATATGGATATTCTTGCTGTAACAGGGAAGTGTGATACATCTATATATCTCCAAATAAATTTCCAAAAAAGTGATTGCAAATCCCACGTTGTGGGGATTGTTGTCATGTCCTGTATTGACTTGGGATCTATGTCCGACCTGTGGCTTGAATTCCTTCACGTTTTTTATCAAATAAAGACAGAAGTTTTACTTAAAAGGAGGAGAAAACATTCACAAAATCTCAAAAATATGAAATGATTTTGTTAAACTATATTGCTTTCAAAAGAATGATGCACATTATATTTAAGACAATAAAACCACTGTAAACCATAACACATGATCTCAGGTTATACCACAATAAAATGCCAGGCACAAAAGTCCAGATCAAGATACCATTGTCCAGATGTCACACCCCGCCCAAAAATTCAAACATTGGAGTGGAATCTCAAGGCTAAGGACCGTTGGGCCAACTGATTTTCTATTTATTGTTTAATGTTAAATGTATACTTTGGATATTAATTAGATTTGAATTTAGGGCTCGCAGAAATTGTTTTTGGTGTAGATCTGGCCCAAAAAGCAAGTTTTCATCCGTAACAGTTAACAAACAAAAAACCCTAGATATCATATCCCCACAAGGCTGCCGACATTTGGGAATATTTTAGGAAGGTTTTCTCTAGCTTAATGATAGGAAGCTACCTAAGAATCTTCAGGAAAAAACTGTCATGGCCAGTTTTAGAAACAAAATCCTAGGGTTTTAACAATAAGGGGCAGTGTAGTTCCTTAGGCAAGCCATATAAAACGGACATCTTGAGTTCAAAACTCCGCATTTGTACTCTTGGGGCCATCGAAATGGGAGAATTTTCCCTTGATTACCCGAGGTGCACTTGCGGGAAACTCCTTGTTGAAAGCTTGTACACTCCTGGGATTAGTTGGGTCTTTTTCACCGAATACCCGGTGCCAATAAAAAATACAATCCTAGGGTTTCAACACTACAAGGCTGCCGAAAATCTTGAAACATTTTAGGAAACTCTTAACTCAATTAGGGACATGAAATTGCCAAGAATAGGATATAGTGCCCAACTCCTAGGGCTGAGCAAAAATCCAACACCAAATACGACTCCACTCCGACAAATCGGAGTTGACATTGGATTTTTTTTTTTTTTCATTTTTCTGTCTAAGTCTGAGGTGTCATCAGACCGACTCCGACTCCGACTACGACTATGATATTGTACATATGTTATAAAAATATGTATTTATATATATTGATCATATATATTGGTATAGTTACATAGTTATATAACTAGAACTTATATAATTAAATTCAATAATATAAGGCCTCATTTGTTTTCACAAGTATTCTCAACTCTTCTCATCTCATCTAATCATTACAACTTTTCCAAATTCCCACACAAAATAAAATAAACAATTCAACTTTTTCAAATCCCAAAATAAAAATAATATTAAAAATATATATTCTAGTAATATTTTATTCAACTTTCAACTTTTATCTCAACTCATCTCATTTGCAAAAACAAACCAGACTTTATAGTATGAGCTAATGATTATAAAATAATATACTTAAACTATAATATAAAATATAAATAGACACCCACCCGTGGGTTGCCCAAGTGGTAAGGGCGAACTTGTGTGCATGTGCCCCATGTCACAAGTTCGATTCCCCCTGAGATCAACTGCAAGTTAAGTGGGAGGCTATGGCGATGGGTTGTTGTGCTAGTCTCCCCATGGGTTTAGGTTTCATGGATGAGTCCCTAAGGGCTCTGCCGTGGGGTGGTTCCCCCGTCATCAAAAAATAAAATAAAATATATATAGACTAATAATAGTTTAGTATATTTAACATCAAAGTATTACTATCATACATAATCAGAATAGAAATAAGTTAAGACACTAGTATTGAAACAAGTCTCGTATAATCATTTAATAACACATAATACGAATTTACTAAAGTATAATAACATATAATTAGATACTAAAAAGTCTAGTATATAATTAAGTTAGATATAAGTTAGACTCTAGTATAACAACATGTAATGCTAATGTATAATAACATGTAATTAGACATTAGAAATGAGTATAGTATAGAAATAAGTTATAAATAAGTTAGACACTAGTATATTATACTAAAATGTAGTTAGACAATAGAAATATGTCTAGCATAGAGATAAGTTAGAAATAAGTTAGACACTAGTATAATAACATGTAATACTATAGTATAATAACATATAATTAAACACTATAGTACTTAGCTTCGCCTTTTTCAATAAAATTCATATTTACCGATAAAAAAATATATATAATTAAACACTATAATCTATAGTACAAGTCTATAATAGGAGTAAGTTAGACATTAGTATAGAATATTATAATGAGTTAATAATATGTAATATTATACTATAATAACATGTAATTAGACTCTAGTTAAATAGTATTTGTTAATAATCAATACTCACAATTAAATTTAGTGATGAAAAAAATTACAAATAACCATAAATAAAAAAATTATGGCTAAAACAAATATTAAAATTGGTTTAGGGCTTGATTTAGGGCTTAGGAAAAAAAAGGCTCAATATAGGGTTTAAGGGAAAAAAAGAGGGTTTAGAAGCCCAAAACCCTGGCAGCCCAGCCCAAAAGGGCCAAAACAGAGTCAAAATGGCATTATTTGACTCTGTTTACCACACAACACAGCTGCACCCCTAAGTAAAATGACATCGTCTTTAGAGGGTAAAATGATGTCGTTTTATGTTGTTAGGGTTCTACCCCCCCCCCCCCCTCCCCCATGACCTCATTCCATTATGTTTCCCTCTGGCTCTAGGGCTGAGCAAAAATCCAAAAATCCCACTCCGAATCTGACTCCAACAAAATGGAGTCGCAGTCGGATTTTTCAATGGTCAGAGTCGGAGTCGGAGTTCGGAGTCCGACAAAGTCAAAGTCGGAGTTGGGATTAGGGCATTCTGATTCTAACATCGTTGGTGCTCAGCCCTACCAGCCCCAAAAATAACCCTAGTTGCCACCCTTGTACACCCTAGCACCTTGATATTATTTTCTATAAATCAAGAGGGAGCTGCAAGGAATAAACAGCAGCCCCATGCACTGTGTTGCCCCTCCTTATGAATACTTTAGGGTTTCTTCTCTTTATAAACCCGCCCAAGTTATTAACCCCTTCACAGCCACTTAGCCTCCCCCTCCCTAAGGTCTATTCTTTTTTATTTTTCAGTATCAAACTATTAGGCCTTGTTTTTTTAGCAAATGAGATGAGTTGAGTTGAGATTAAAATTAAAAGTTGAATAAAATATTGTTAGAATATATTTTTTTAATATTATTTTTGTTTTGGGATTTGAAAAAGTTGAATTGTTTATTTTATTTCGTGTGAAAATTTAGAAAATTTGTAATGATTAGATGAGATGAATTGAGAAGAGTTGTGAAAACAAACGAGGCCTTAGGTGCAGGACAACACCCTCCCAGACCTGCACTTTGCAACCTCTTCTTCATGAAATTCTAGAAGAACGGGTTGACTTCACCCTTGGTAAATCTGCTAGGAAATAGGTTTCCAAATTCAAGTTACTTAAATCTTCAATCTTCCATAGTTTCCTCAGTCTAGGGTAAGAAAACCATTGAGTTTTCACTTCTTGTGTATATTTTCAGAGATAATCAGCAAGTTTAAGGACTCCTACATGCTATCCAGGTCATAGGTTTGAATTAGAAGCTCTAAACCAGTAACCTCTCCTCTCTATCTGTTGCTGCCACCAATACTCGGTAAGGGAACCCAAGTTTTCTTCTTCAAATCTGAGTAAATTTTATCCCCAACCTCCAGCAGTAAAACAGTGCATTAAACCTAACTTTCTTGCTATTCTAACTCTCTGGCAGCACCACTTCTCAAACGATAGATCATTTTTAGAGGTTTTAACACTAGCACAACCTCTTAATAAAAAACAACGCAAGTTTTCTAAGTGTTCAACCCTAGACTCGAAATTCTTCCAGACTTCACCAATTTAACTTGTTTCCTTTTGGTTTTAAATGTTACCGTATCGGAGCCTTTAGGCAGAAAAGTGCAAGGTCTATATCAAGGAAACCTGATGAACAGATTCTACCACCTGATTTTCAACAATTTGCAGCCACAACCTAGGTAAAGAGGTTCACTAATGCTTGAAAATGAATCATAATTAAATCCTTATGATAGTCCTTCATTAGATAAATAGTCGAAATGAGTTCTAAGTGATGTTAGGTAGGTTACAACTGCTGTTCAAGCGTGACAATCTAATTTCACGAAGCTCTAAATTGCAAAAATATATTTATGACTAGTCAAATCCCAAACTTAGGCCCCATTTGGATGTTGATTCTCATCTCATCTCATCTCATCTCTACATCCAAACATTATTCAAGCACAAACACTTTTCAATTTCAAATCTTCAACTTTTTCATCCAATCATTAGCTAATCATTACAACTTTCCGAAACTTTCAAAAAATCCCAAAAAACAATTCAACTTTTTCAAATCTCAAAACAAAAATAATATTAAAAAATTATATTCTAAATATATTTTAATTTTATAATATTTTATTCAAACTTCTCTCATTTTCCAAAACCCCATAAAATATCTTAACTCAAACCATTTCACAACTATTCACAAACCATTTCACTACTATTCACAAATTTTTCATCTCATCTCAACATCCAAACAAGGCTTAATCATATGTATTAGTTAGTTGTTAAATTCAAAGTGACATGAGGATGACAGAGCCAAGAATAGGAGGAATCTAGTGCCATGTACAGCAGTACATCCACTGTGCATACAATCGGAGGCCGTTTGGATACTTAGAATATCTCAATATATCTGTTAATAGTAGTGAAATGGTTTGGAGTTAAGATGTTTTACTGGGTTTTGGAAAATGAGAGAAAAAGTTGAATAAAAGTTGAAATGATCAGGTAATGATTAGATGAAAAGGTTGAAGATTTAAAATTGAAAAGCGTTTTGTGGTTAGTATGTTTGGGAATGAAATATTTAAATCAAGTAATGACTCAAATTTCCTAGGTTTGAGGCACAAATTGGAATCAGAGTGACACCACAAGCACAAGGCTGGTCACAGCAAATACATTTACAAACACTTGTGCACTTGGACACTTGACTATGGAGACCTAAAAGCTCACTTTAAGGCCCAACAATAGATCTGGACAGAGGCTTTAGAAGGATTTTAGGACCCGACACGTGTGTGCCGGGCTGAGGCTTTAGGTGTCAAAAGTGATACCTACATGCTGGAAACAGCATCTCTAAGAGACTTTCAAGGGTCTCAACTGCATTAGAACATAAACTTAATTGTGGTGTAGTCCATCCAAAAAGGGGATCATTGCAACTAGTACATGAGTTTTATGCTTACATGAATGAATGTTATGATTAATCATAAATGAAAGAATTAAGTTTCTTTGAAACCACAAATTCAAACTAAAAAGGATGTTGAGTATTAGCTTAAGTTAAAACATTTTACGGTAATAATAGCTAGGAATGTTTTTAATAAGTTGCTAAAGAAGTGTGGAAGTTAAGCAAGCTGGAGAATAAGGTGAATGTATTTGTTTTTATTAGTAATTGAAATTCATCAAAACCAAAGGGTTTTCCCAAGTACAAAAGGAATATACAAGAGAAACACCTAAAAGGAAGGGCAAGAAAATTCTTTACAAATGAAAGAAAAACAAACAAAAAATACTATTCATATGCCTATAGTTACTTTTATTATAGAATATATTTTGATCTTTATGGAATTCTCTTATAACCCGGCTCATGGAATGTTAACGTTAGAAGCATTAGTAGCATCTCTAGTTTCTAGCTTCTAACAACGTGTTTTCTCTTATATACACCCCATGTACATGAGCTATGCCTACTTCTTTTACAAGCATTAATAAAATTCAGTTTTACTTATTAAAAAAACGTTAGTAGAATCTCTAACCCAAGAAGAAATGGGTGTTACAACGGCAGAGTTAAAGCTACATACACTGAAGAAGTTCACAAAGGAAGGATCATCAGGAACATCAGGGGGATTGAAGGCAGTAGATGATGGTGGCTCCAGAGGACCATCCATAACTGCCATAGTTGGGACTGCTTCTAATTCCTCGAATTCACTGCAGTGAGAAATAATCAAAACATTTATTTTTTGAATTTTCTACAATAAACAAAAATCTATAGAAGAAGAGAACAAGAAGACATGAATGAATGTCAAGGGTGTCAGCCGAAGAAAAGAATAAATAATGCTGCTTAAAATGAAGGACAAGTGGAAGTTTTTATTGACTATTAGGCCACAACATTGATTATTCCAGTGCCACTAGGAAACTTGAAAACTAGAAGGATAACCACAGATGTAAAAACTGGGCAGCAATCTGTAAAACATAACTTAAAAAAAAAAAAAAAAAAAAAAAAAAAAAAAAAAAAAAAGGGAAAAATGTCAATCCAAGAACTATCAAAATGAAAAGATGAATTTTTGAAAGGGGAAAAAAAGAATTAAAAAAAAAAATAACAAAGCTCAAAACGATAACCAGAGTGTTTACTATAATACATTTTTGCTAATTTTGAAAACACAATTGGCATAGTCATGCAACAATATATTAAATGATACATTGTGTAAGATCCTATAAGACTGTCCCACAGGCCATGATATAGAGACCAGAAATGGCAGCCAAATGAATAAGTTTTATACAACAAAAATTCTTTACAAATATTTTTTATCTATACAACAAAAAGTCTTTACAAATATTAAAACGTCATCAAGCTTTCTAATTCCAGGTTAAAAAGAATTTTGCTTCTATCAACTTCTCGCTATTTGGGTGTATCCTTCTATATAGTTTATGTGTACTAGGAATGTGCCCTTAAGTACATCTAATAAAATTATATTACTTATTAAAAGAAAAAAAAAAATTGGAATAGAGTGCTACTTATTACCTTTTGTTTGAAGGCACTGTTGACTTTTGAGGCACCTTGGAGTAAGCATTAAGTATCCTGCAAGCATAAAAGAAAAAATTACAAAAAAAGAATAATAAAAGGGTAGGAGAAAGAAACTAAAATAGTGAAACAAATCTATGCATCACAAGTTCTTTGTCAGTTAGATAATATGCATCACAATATCTTTGCTTGGTCTCAACTGAAATCTACATGTTATCTTTTTTTTAGTAAGATCAAAAGCGCAGAGATTAAATTACTTATCAGAAATAAATATAATGCGTATATTTCAGTTGAAAACTTGAAACCAAGCAAATGATGTCTGGAGGCCCTGAGTCACAGTGAGTTATCCAGAGCCACTAGCAAATGGCTCTGTAGACATTCAGCTGACTTGTTAAATTGAGCAACTGTGTTCTTCAAAATGTGGATAGAGATACAATGATAACTAAATACACTTGAACAGATATACTAATATATAAATTCATTAAATATGAGCGTGCATCTTCATTTGTGAATAGATGCATAAATAAATATTTATATATTGCATTAATGTCGATAAATCAACTTAATCATGTAAAAATATTTCTTAATTTGTAAATTATTCAAAATGCACGTCATGAACCCTTCATATGTTTCTATTCATGATTTATGTTTTTCTTTAAAAATTTGATACATATCAGGAAGCATCCAAAAAGTATCAGACACAATAAGGATACAACTCACTTACAACAGAATATATGCAACATAGTTACCTATATTCACATTCATAAATATACGCAATGGAAGCACATCAATGAACTCAACCGTACTCATTAGTCATAACAATGATAAGCTACAATAACATTTTTTTTTTTTTTTTGATAAGTAAAAGATAAATATTAATGAATTGAATGAAAAAGGCATAGCCCATGTACACAGAAAGTATACAGAAGAATACCTAAATACATTCTAAGAGCAATAAATTAAAGACAAGAAATCACGAACATTGTCCCCATTTAATACAATAGCAGAAAACCAAAACATTAAAGTGTGGAGAAAGAAATTCTTCAACTCAGCCAATGTACGTTCCTTATCTTCAAAGCAACGTGCATTTCTTTCCGTCCAAATACACCACATGATGCACAACAGAATCATCTTTCACACTGCTGTCACTTGATGACAGCCTTGCATCTTCCTCCAACAACCCAACAGTTCCACCACCCTCAACGAAATAACCCAAGCAACATCAACCCTTTGAAAGATCTCGTCCCACAGCACCCTTGTTACCTCACAATGTAGTAAGAGATGATCCACAGATTCTCCATTCTTTTTACACAAATAACACCAATCCATCACTACACATACTCTCTTCCTCAAATTGTTTGTGGTCAAGATCTTCCCAAGAGCGGCATTCCATACAAAAAAAAGCTACTTGAGAAGGCACACGAGACCTCCCAAAATTCTTCCATGGAAACGAAGTATGATCATGTGTTGACAAAATATTATAATATGCCTTAACTGTACATTTCTTGTGATTATTTTTTTTTTGATCGGTAAACAAAATTTTATTGATCAAAAGTAGGCAAAAAGCCCAAGTATACGGGACATATACAAGAGCAATGCCTGTGCGTACACAAGGACCAAATTATTAGACCTCCACTTCAATAACTTCTCATCACGAGGACCAAATTACGAGATGCTGATTATTTTCCTCTCATTGATAGTTACTAGCAATGTACAATCCATTGGAACCTTTTAAATTGAGTTCATTAATAATCCACAGTAACTTGTATCTAAGATCCATTTAATAGAATAAATCAGACATATACAGCACCTTTATATATGGGACTGAATGCATAGCATTGGCAACCATCTAGTTCCTCTAGCCTCCTCCTAGCAATGTTGGGTATACATTTTCATTGAAAGCCACAAGATCAACAGTTCACAGGCTGGTAAAGAAAGCTGTTAATGAAAATGAAACTTCAGAAACTTTCTCGCGCAGTTTTCTACTCACAAGTTTCCGAGAATGGGCTTCACCCAGAAGTTTATCCTCTCTAAAAAACTAGCAGTTTATTCGAGTAACCCAAACAAGTACTAACAGATGTGCATTAACATGATAGGCACAAAATGGCCCAGCTTCAAAAGCAGCATTCCAACTACCAGAGTAAAATTGATGAAAACTAAATCTTTCTTAAATGAAGCTTCTCCTTTTTCACTTCAGTGAAAAACCATAAAAAATTTATTTCATGATGCATTGTCCTTAATGACAAATCAATCAAATAAAATTCCAACACACCATGTGCCGACAAAAGTCATCCCACCAAAGTAGAAAACCCTTGTTTTCATCTTAAGTTTTGTTTCCTAGTAGAATAAGGACACAATAATCTGAATCTGTGCAGTAAATTAAAAAACCACAACATATTGGGTGCAATCAAGCATGTGCATATTAAATGTCCTAACTTTGTTGCATAAAATGCAAAAATAAAAGAAGTAGCCCAATTTCCAACAACATTACATGGGGATGACCTAAAAGAAAACCTATGTGTTTGCAAATTGCAATGATCCCAAAATTACTGTAACTTGCTCCAAACAGAATGCCATAATAATTTTGGAAACGTCTGTAGGATCTAACTCCCCACTCAATAATACACATTAATCGCATCAAGGTTTGACCTCACACCATGAACCATAGCAGTTGTGATCATGAAAATTCCTACAACCTTGCCATGCTCCTGATCAGATGTCACACAAGTATACCGAAACCCATGCACACATGCCATGTTTCTTTGGCCTAATACGGAGTTTCCATTTACTGCAAACTGAAAAACCTATTTCCATGGTACTTTGAGCCACTTATGACTTCGAAATAATTCCAAATGTCACAATACCCAAAAGTCCCTCACTCCATAACAAGCATTACCACTCTACTAACCAAATGATTTTAGTCTAATTTCATTCACCCATTGGGGAAAAAAGTGTTCTTCACCTTCAATCACTTTCAATCAACTGTAACAGAGACAGGGATTGGGCAGCAGTTGAATAAAGAACACAGAAATAATCAAATATCTTACTTCACATACACCAAATTACTTGTGAAGATACTTTTCCTCTTTATTCTCTCCACTAAACAGATCCAAGATGGATAATTGGATAATACTATAAATAAATAATAAACTCTCAGAAAATAAGATATGATGCACATACTACGTAGTTCTGAAGCTAGAATGAATACCAAATTATGAAGCTGCACAGATATAAAACCCCAGCAATTTTGCACTTAAGTCATTACTTTATTGGAAAAATGGCTTTAAAGCCCAAATGAAATGTAATCCACAAGCATAGCCTATTAATATAGAACGTGATTTTAGCAAACATATGAAATTAAAATAGAACATAGATAACATAGACAAAAAGACATCATATAACATGCAGAAACATGGCCAACAACTGCCAATAGATCAATGATCACAATTAACTCATATTTTGGGATGAGCAGCCGAACCATGATCCTCACACATACAGAACACTTAAGCTGATGATGGCACCAATGAAAGTGCAACAGTTTTTCCAACGACCATAAAATGACGGAACAGCTTAAGTCAGATCCCCATAAAGGATATTCTTTTAAGAAATGATTATAGAAAGGTCCAATAAAAGTGACACACTTCAGAAGTGAACATAACTCTTTATTTATGTCCAATTAACAACAAGTTATGAGATTATGATCACAGGAAATGTGAAACCAAAAAACAAACAAACAAACTTTACCTGCTGAAAAGATTTGCAACCTCTTCACATTCGCGTGCATTGTAAAACCAAATACCATTCACTTCTTGTGCTGCATTTCGATATAATAAATATGGAACCTGGACTTCATACTCAAAATCTCCCAACAGATTCTCCACCAAATTATCTATTCATATGAACACGTTCTTCAGTTCATAAAATAAACTGATAAACATATATGAACGCTAGATAAAAAGGAATGTAAGACTCTAAACCGATTCTTCTGCAGCAAGGTGAGAAATTTAACCCTTTAACCCTTCTTAAGAACAGTAATGACAGAATGCATAATTATGTCCCATGATCAATTTGAATCACCAAAAAATTGTACTTATATTCAAAATCTTAAATATTAATTTTTCAAAAACAAATCTCAAATATTAAGGATCGCGAAGGATCACTAGAGGAAAGAAAGACACTAACCCGTATTGCGCCGGTTCATCACAATAAACTGAAAACGTGGTTGCGTGTTCCTGAAGTGACAGAAAAGAAGTTATTCAAAAAACCGCAAAATTAAGAATCTAAGATTATCAGTAAAGACAAAAAAAAAAAAAAAAAAAAGAAGACACAAAACATCAATCCCCAAATTTTCTAAACACAATTACACAATTATATAGTTAGATGAAGGCTTGCCTCTTCACGACGAAGAGAGATCCCTCGACGTCTTTGCGGCTCTGCAAATGAAGCCAAAAACAGAAATAAAAACAAAACATCAGAGCAAGCGCAAAATAACAAATTGGGAGCTTTGCGTGTGTGCGTGCGTGATTGCGTGCTGTGCGTGTGTGTGTTAAAAACCCAACCATTGCTGTTGGATACTACTTTGATTAAACCTTTAACCCTCAGGATCATAACAGTGTGCGCGTGAGAGAGAGAGAGAGAGAGGCCAACCCATTGGCTGAGGTCGATGTTGAACTCGTAGAAAGTGACGTGAGCAGCGGTAATGAGGATCTCTTCGACGAAGGGGTCGATTCGCTGTAGAACGGTGAGGTTGAGGAGCTTCGTGCTCTGTTGGTCCAGATTTGGCATCAGCTTCCCGCTCTGTGACATTATGTGTGATATCTTTCTCTTTTCCTTTGAAATTGGGAGTCTCAGACAACACAAACCCTAGAGGTTGGGGGACCTCACAAAGATTCGCGAAGAAGAAGATGAAGATACAGACTCTGCTGCGGATCGCTACCACCACCACTCTGCTTGTTTCCTGAAATTCCACTCCATTGACAAAGTAACCTTCTAACGTAACAAATGAATTATGAATACTCGTTTCATACGAAGACAAGGTTGTTTTTTTAGGAAAAGTGTAATAGACGTTGAATGGTAAATAAAATATTATTAAAATATTATTTTTTATTATTTTTATTATTTTGAGATTTAAAAATATTGAATTATTTATTTTATTTTGTGTAAAAAATTAAAAAATTATAATCATGAGATGAGATGAAACTGTTTTTATATCTAAACTGTAGGAGTGCTACTCGCATCATACGGTGATGGGCACCCCTTCCACCCCCGTCCCTCATCATGCAGGGGAGGGTTTCCAATCCCGTGCCTTGCCCCCTGGAGGCCCCGCTATCGGGGGTGAGGTTGAAATTGCACCCTGTCCCGCCCCGCCCTGCCCCTCGCTCAGCCTAATGACTCATTGGGTTTATAAATTTCTTTTAGGTCTAAAAAAACATTTAGACTCAAATTATAATATAATTTAAATTATAAATTAAAATTTATACATTCAAAAAGAATACAAATTCATTAGAGTTGTATTTTGGATTGTCTTGACCTCCTAGGCCAACCTTTATATAGGAGGTTAAGACAATACAATAATTATACTTAAGTAATGTGAGATTTATTGTTCCATTAACTTGAATTCAATTTCAAGTTTTTAACAAATTGTATATATTTATATACAATATATTTATATAAATTATTTATAATTAAAAATAATTTTTTTATATTAAACATGGGAGGGAAGCGGAAGGCAGGCCCTTGCTGCCCCTACTAAACAGCCCCCCTCCCCCTGCAAGGTCACTTGCTCCTTTAAGTTTTTTTTTTCCTCTTAGGAAAAGAAATGCTAATACAAAAACCTTAATTTTTCGTGTATTATAATAAAAATTATAAAATTCAAAGTTCAAAATTTTTAAATTTTTAAATGAATCTGATAAAATGAGTTTTGTACGTAAAATTATAAACACATATGGTACTACTTTTTTTTTTTTTTTTTTTTATATCAACAAAAACTTTCATTCATAAGAAAAATGTTACATAGCAAACTCATTATACCAAAGTGCATGATTTACAAAAGTTGGGACATATTCCAACCACATCTGGAGATCAACTACATTCCATGCAAACCAAGCCAATCTATGAGCTACCACATTTCCTTCCCTATAAACATGTTTAATATGCAACTCTGTAAAATGTTTCATTAGCTCTCTAACATCCTTTAACAGATTTCCATTCGATGAGAAAGACTCATGGCTATCTTTTAATTGCTGCACCAATACTAGACAGTCAGATTCTATTACCAATCTAGTCATCCCAAGTGGAAGACAGAGTTGCAAGCCTCTTAGCACAGCTATCACCTCGATTGTAGCAGGCTCATCCACCATATCTTCTTTTTTGGTTGCTGCCATGACTACTTGCCCATCTTCATTTTGTAAGATCACACATAGTCCAACTTTCCCCACATCGGCAAACACTACACCATCAACATTCAGTTTTAAAAAACCAGGTGGAGGTGGATTCCATTTACATAATTTGTCTTTCTCCATAACACTAGAGGTTCTCAGCTGTATAAAGGTTTTATGCAGAGAAAGAGCATGATTAACGGCTACCATAGGTTCAATCACAGTATTCTCCATCAGCATTTTATTACGTCTGAACCATAAACTCCAACCAATCAGGAAAAACAAAATAAAATCTGCCTCTATCCCTCTTTCCAAAACAAACTGAGCCTGATCCAAGAAATTTGCCTACTGCTGAACCTGTTGCAATAAAGGGAGAACTGCAACCATACCAGTCTAACATGAGAACAAAGAAGAATAGCATGTTCCACATCCTTCCCACTTGCCTGACAGAAACAACAAACATTAGCCACATCTATTCTTTTATGTCTCAAGTTAGTCAGCGTTGGTAGAATATTTTTGCAGGCTCGCCATGCAAAAATCTTGATTTTACTAGGGACTTTCATGTGCCAAATACCTTTTCACATCTTCTTATCAGTCATAAGAGAAGAGCTATCTCCATGACCTTCCAACTTTAGATTATGTATCAACCGATAGGCACTTTTCACCGTAAAATTCTCATTTGATTCTTCATTCCAAATCCATTTGTCCATATACGCATGACTTGGCAACCTGATCTGAAGAATCTTATCAGCCATTTGGATTGAAGAAAGATCTAATACGACTAACATTCCACAATCAAGTATCCCGGTCAATTAATGAATCTACTGTTTCTTCCTCATGTGCCTCATTAACAGAAATTCCATCTAGAGCTGGATGTAAACAGCGATGCTCTGGCACCCAAAACTCTTTCTAGATTTTAATATTCTCCCTCATACCAACTCTCCAACAACAACCTACCCTTAACCACTCTTTAGCTTCAATTATCCCTCTCCAAGGGTAAGAAGAATTTGGACCCAACTTTACTTGAAAGAAAGAAACATTTGGAAAGTATTTCACTTTGTATATTCTTTGGAGCAAAGAGTCATTATTTTGTAAAATCTGCCACCTTTGCTTTGCTAGCAAGGCCATGTTAAAAAAATGTAAATTGTTAAAGCCCATACCACCTCTATATTTCGACATACAAAGCCTTTGCCAACTCATCCAATACACTTTCCTTTCATCCTCTTTTTGCCCCCACCAAAACCTAGCCATCAACCTCTCCAAATCTCTACACAAACCCAACAGTAATTTGAAACAACTCATGGCATAAGTAGGTATGGATAATGCGACAGCTTTTATAAGCACTTCTCTTCCTCCTTGATATAATAATTTTCCTTTCCAACTTTGCAATTTAACCCAAACTTTCCTTTTAATATCCTCAAAAGCTCTAGTTTTAGATCTCCCCACTAGGTTAGGCAAACTTAGATACTTATCATATTGCTGAAAAATTCTCACACCCCACAATGCAAGAAGCTCTCTTTGTCTCAACTCTGGAACATTTTTAGAGAAAACCATAGCAGTCTTTGTTTTATTCACCATCTGACCGGAGGGTAACTCATATTGTTGTAATAAATTCTAAATATGAGATGTTGTTTGAGAATCAGCTTTACAGTAGATTAGGCTATCATTCGTAAAGAGAAGGTGATTTACACTTGGTGCCGTTCTACATACGTTTAAACATTTCACCGTACTTCTCCTTTCAGCATTTTTCAGCAATGCAATTAGCCCTTTCGTACAAAAAAGAAATAGATAAGGGGATAAAGGATCCCATTGCCTAGTACCTCTCATAGGAAGAATATGCCATAGGTATTCACCATTCACCAAGATGGAAAAAGAGACTGTTTTAACACATTCCATGACCAGCTTTATAAAAGCCTCTGCAAAACCCAACTTCAGCATAATATTTTCTAGAAATAACCATTCCACCTTATCATATGTTTTACTCATATCCAACTTAAGGGACATATACCCTTTCCGACCCTTTCGCTTGTGCCTCAAAAAATTCACAAGCTCATATGCAATCAACACATTATTAGTCATCAGTCTACCCCCAACAAAAGCAAATTGTGATTCAGATATAACCTCAGGCAGCAGATCTTTCAGCCTATTAATCATCACTTTTGAAACTAGCTTATATACAACATTACAAAGACTTATAGGTCGGAAATCTGAAACCAACTCACAAGTCTTCTTTTTTGGGATTAAGCTAATTAAAATATGGTTAAGTTCTTTTGGGATCCCCCTCGTGTTCAAAGTGTGCAACACAGCTAGAGTCACACGGATGTTCCAACAACAAGCCAATATTTCTGAAAAAATAATGGAGACATACCGTCAGGTCCTGGAGCTTTTGTTGGATGCATTTGTTGGAGAGCCACCTTCACCTCCTCTGCTTCATATGGTCTTGTGAATTTCTGGTTCATCTCTAATGTGACTTTCCTCTCCACACAATCTAGAACTTCCTGTTGTGCGCTCTAGCCAGATGTAGAAAAAAGTTTATGGAAAAAATCAACAATCAAATTCTGTTTCGAAGTTCCTTCTACCCACACACCTTGCTCATTTCGAAGGCATTTAATCTAATTCCTCCTCCTTCGAGTATTAGCTTGGGAGTGAAAAAAACGAGTATTTTGGTCCCCTTCATATAGCCACTGCACTCTAGATCGATGTCGCCACATCACTTCCTCCCGTTCAAGCCATAAATGCAAATTCTCTCTAGCTTTTGACAAACCCACCGAATCAGGTTGCGCAATATTTTTAGATTGCATATCTTCCAGATTTTTCCTCGCCTCATTTTTCTTTGTCTTTACATGACCAAAAGACCTCTTATTCCATGAGGCCAATTGGTTACCACAAGTTTTAATACGTTTCATCACCCCCTCCATATCATTACTACCATTACCATTCCCAGCAACCCAAACATTCTCGATAATGTCAACACATGTTTCCTCCCTTTCCCACATTGCTTCAAATCTGAATTGTTTCTTTTTTCTCCCTTCAACAAAAGAACCCTCAGATTCAAACCAGATAGGTAAATGGTCAGAATGTGCAGCCACCCCATGTTTAACCACTACTTGGGGAAACAAACCAAAGAATCTGTTATTGCCTAAGAAACGATCAAGCCTTTCACTAATGGCTTCAACACCATCCCTTCCATTCGACCACGTGTACTTGGGTCCATGAAACCCCACATCCCGCAGAGAACAATCCATCAATACTTCCCTAAATGCCTCCATTTGATTCTCAGGTCTTATTCTACCTCCTCTTTTTTCACTCAATTGTAGTACTTCATTTAAATCACCCCCCAAAATCCATGGTACATCATCATCAGCATGTAACTGACGTATCAAATCCCATGTGATAAATCTGCTTGTAGTCTGCAGAGTACCATAGATACCCGTAAACCTCCATTCACGAGCACCTTCTTCTTTAACAAGAACATCAATGTGATTTATAGAAAAAGATTTTAATCAAACCATAATGTCACCTTTCCATAACAATGCTAACCCCCCACTCTTCCCTACACAATCCATAGTAAAGCAAGAATTAAAACCCAACTTATACTTACATACCTCCATCTTTCGAGTCATCAGCTTAGTCTCCTGAAGAAATACCAATGTGGGATCTTCTAACGCAATTAGATCACGCAAAGCACGAATTCCCCGTGGGTTCCCAAGCCCATGAGAATTCCAACATAAGGTTTTCATGGCTGCTGGTAGGGCTGGACCCCAACCTCTGCCAATAAATCAATTCGAACCTCATGAAGATGCTCATCCTCCATCTCTGCAAGAACCCTTAACTTCTGTCGTTTTCCCCTCACTGGAAGAACCCCATCCTCGGATGTTGCAGATTTCCGTTTTGCACAAGGTTTGCTCGTAAGAGACGCCTGAATGCTCCCCACAAAAGCTTTCCTTTTCCAACGTAGGCCCTCTTGTCTGATCGACCCGATATCCACTTGGGCCGTATTAAACATTGCCCCCTCAGTAACTGGATCCCTCAAGCCCATATCTGGTAAGCCCACTTTCAACAAGGATGGCCCAGTCTGAGAAAGACTCACTGCTTCTAATGGAATTCGTGATACGCTCTCCATCTCCTTCAATGACCCTTTTAAAGTATCAGGATGAGATCTTCCCTCAACGAACTCCACCATTTGCTCGGCCTCTTCCGAGAAATCAGCTCGCAACAGGTCTGGAGTGATAGTCACATCTAGTGGAGGATTTTTCGCTGCATCATCCTCCAACACAACCCCTGCATTACGATGAACAATAGACTCGGGATTCTCCTCTGTTAACGGCGTTCAGCGGCCATTGTTCCTCATCAATTTCCACGCCCCACTCCCCTCAACCACTGTCCATATGGAAAAGGGGTTGTCTTTTCATCAAAATCTCGCCCCTGTTCACAGTCACGATGTACATGACCTATCCATCCACAAAGAAAACAAAAATCAGGCAAACTTTCGTAAGAGAAACGCACCCAGTAGGGAACTCAAGAACTAATACAGAGTTTCTTCCCCTGTAGCAAAGGTTTCGTGATATCGAGGCATACACGGATTCGCATGAATTCACCCCAAGAAATTTCTCCATCCAGCAAGTCAATATCCTCCATATAACCCAGGGATTTCCCAATCAGCTTGCCAACTTCGATGTTGCGAGCAGCCAAGGGTAGATCATGAACCCTGACCCAGAAAGATGTTGTTGTTAATTGCAGTTGCTTAACCTGTTGAAAGCCATCAAAATCCTTAACTAAGACCAGTTGTTTGTCAAAGGATCATGGACCATCACACAAGACCCTTTCCTTATCACGCACATCATCAAATTCTGCCAAGAGAAACTTTGAATCAAGTTCCTGCAACTTCAGCCCTTTTGAAGGCTGCCAAACTCTCCGTAGCATCTGCTTGAAAGCCATCTGATTGAAACTTCGTAATGTTAGCAACTTGATAAAGTGTTAAAAATTACATGATTAAGTTGCTAAAATGAATGATTTGTTTAATCAAAAAATGAATTAAGCACTTAATTATATAGTGAAATTTAATGCTTAACTCAATGTTAAATTCTGTTTAATGTCCCAAATTTTATTCTGATATTTTACTAATATTGCAGGGCATTATGGGAAAGATATTAAAAATATATGGGTATTATTGGAAGTGCCCAATTAGCATGGCAGTAACAGAAATGCACAGCAGCTTGGGATTGGAATCAAAAAAAGAAGAAAAGAAAGAAAATGAGGAAGGCAGCAGCTGGTCTCAAGCCGTGCAACAGCACACTCACGCAAGCGAAACTGCAGGGAGTTTCAGGGACTGAAGCTTAGCGCAACAGCAGAGCTCACGTGGGCAAGCAATCGGCTCAAGAGATGCACTGCTGGGGGAGGAAAGCGCAAGACGTGCACTGCAGGACCTGGACGCGAACTGTAGAAACGGGAACAAGCGCACTGCAGAGGTGAGACCCACTCACGCGAAACGCTGGGCTGAGACGCAAAACGCAGGGGCATGGAAATGCAATGCGAAACGCAGAGAGGGGAGACTCAAAATGCAGCTGGAAAGCACAGTATAAAAAGAAATATTTTTGGCCGAGCGCCTCTCTCTGTAATTTTTCTTTCGGACTCATTTCCGGGCGGCTGGTTCATCTTCTTCGTTTTTTCTAGTTCTTTTTGTTTTTCTTTATTTTCGTTTGGTTTTCTTCATAGTTTTCGGGGCTTCAGCAGATTTTGAGATTACAGTATTTTTATTTTGCAATTTTCATTCAGTGCAGTAGTTAAAGATGTTTGAATTTAATCTTTTTGGACATTTTGTTAATCTTGACATGATAGGCTAGATTTTTAGCTTGGGATTCAATGAGTAACCTATAACTATTTGGGATTGGATTTTCTTTGATATTTAGTGCTTTTGATGATTAACTTGATAGATTATATTTCAATGTGCATCTAGAAAATATTAGAGTTCTTTGTTCTTGGTTTAGATCAATTGTAGACGTAAGGCACAATTGATACTTGAACAAGTAACACGACTTTGATGCTTTTCTTTTATTTTTCTATGATTGTCATATAATTTGTCAAGTAGTTTTATTAAAATAAAAATGGTGGTTTATTGCTATATTATCCGACCATGATCTCTAGGAATGAGAGAATGGTTGAGAGAAAATGAAAAGAGAAGTAAATCCATCACCAAATTAGTGGGTGAAAATTGCATCCCAAGTGTTTGTTTAATTGCTTCTTACAAGTTTAAGTCAACTTCCGCACATTTTCTTTAAATCTTGATTCTTAGCAATTTTAGAAAAAGAAAAATAGATTCACTTTTATTTTCAGCGTTACTTATGTTTGATCATCCCGACAATTTCACTCATAATCCATTCCACACTCTCTAGTAAATAGCCCCATTTAGATGTTAATATTGTTAGCGGTTAATTTCTAAAATTTATTTTTCTTTTCTTATTATTATTTTTTTGTTCATTGCTAGCTCATTTAGTTTAATATTTTCTTATCATTTTAAACTTTCGTGTCACTCCAAACGGTAATATGTTGTCTTGCGAAAATGAAATATTTGCTAAATTCTCATTGTCCCTGTGAATTCGATCTTGGGACTTACCCTTGTATTACTTTGACAGCTTCTACGCTTGGAAGTCAAAATTAAAAGTTGATCACAACTGCACAATCAAACACTTTTCCCCTCTCACTACAGTGTTCTGGACTAGATCAACATCAACAACGATTGTATCCTGTTCCGATTCAGTTAAAGAAAGCTTCCCATAAAGCCCCTCCAACTCCTCCGCCATGTGAAATAATCAGTGAAGAAACAAAAGTGGATCCCTGCACTAGACGGCAGAAAGAAAACCCAAACCTCCACTCGTAGGAGACGAGAGAGGAAAAAAGGGCTGAGAGAGAGATTTATATTCAACACATATAGTACTACTATTTAGCAAAACAATCTCGATCTCTAATCTTGCTAGTTAGCTCTTAAATATCATGTAACACTATCTTCTTGTGGATTTCCTATCCGTCTATTCTTTTCCTTCCTCTATCTTTCATCCCTCCCGTTTCTTTTATTTTAGATGTTTCAAAATATATTTAGTTTTATATCTTTGAGCTTTTTTTAAGTTATAATATATTTGGCCTTTTCAGTTCTTTTTCGTTTGTTTTTAAGTTTTAAATTTTTTATTTTATATTCTTAAGGCTTTTTTAAATTTCTAACCCATGGCATGTCATGTGACTTGCCACATCAACATAATTATTAATTTAATTTTTAATATAATAACTAGCTAGATCAATCTTAAAAGCACATAAAGGAGAAAAGTTCAATTAAAATGAACAAAGTGCATTTTGAGTTTAAGACAAACTACATAGACTAAATTTGTATTTAACCCCATTTTGTATATGAAAAAGTTTAGTTGACAAGTAAAATTGGCACATTAATGTTACATCTATCACGTAAAAAGTTTAAATTTACGTAAAAAGTTGTAGGCACCAAACAATATAAAAGCGTTTTTAAGAAAGTATTCTCATATGGCAACCAAACACAAAAAATCATTTATTTTCTTGTAAAATTAATTTGCCGAAAGTGTTTTTCATAAAACAAATCTTTTACTTCGAAAAAAAAAAAAAAAAACCTAAAATGAAGGGGGGAAAGACAATAAAACCAAAGCACTTATTGCTCGACTAAAGCTTGGAAATCGCCACAAAGGAGACTTTTTATGCAATATCACATATGGGCTACAATGTTTGAAAACTACAACGGGTAAAGACACAATGTATTTGACTATGTCAGTAGTTCACTCAATAGAGTTTTTGGCACTCTCATACTCCAAAACTTTCTGAAGGGAAGCAAGAATTAGTGTTTTATTTCGACAAAAAAATATAACATTGGCCTATCTCTCATAATAAAAAGCAAAACCTGTGAAATGTTACTAAATTTAAGTGGTACATGGATCTCACTTACTAGTTGTTGTGCAAGTCTAATGGTAAGGAGTGAGATTGGTGAACACTTATATGAACAGAAAAGCATGAGGCGGCAGCAATAGGTGTAGTGGAAACATATAAGAGGTTTTTGTGTGGGGACAAAGAGGAAGAGGAAAAAGAAGAAGGAAAGAAAAAAAAATGATGAAACAAATGCCGAAAGTGACGACAAGCCAAAAAGAGTTTGAAATTGAAAAGTAAAGATATAAGACTTGGGCGGTGATAAAATAGAGCCATACAGGGTTATGTGATAAGGATAGGAGGGGCCAAGCAAATGGTTTAGTTGTGTTAGATAAATAGTGGTGGATATAGCTTCCAATATTTAAAAAAATAGAGCAAAATAAGAGAAGAATCCAAATAGTATAGGAGAATGGAGAGTTTGAGCATTGAGGGGAAGTAGGATCCCTTTCAATGGAAGAGAGTAGTTCAAAGCTCTTTTTTCAATGACAATGGTGCTCCATAATAAAATTCAAGATACAAGAGGAGGGAATATAGGTGCTTTATACAAAGTCATAGAATCGTAGCAATGTTGGAGCTCACGTGCAAATTGGGTACCGTATGAGACATACACGCTAGTCATATGGCAGTGTTTCTTGGCCCATCTTGTAGATTGGCGTCTAGGGAGTGCGGTGATATAGAGTGTGTACGAATTTGATAGCCAAAAAGTGATAAATGGGAATTTTCCAACCTAGTAGAGAAAAAAAAGTGAAAAAAATATAAACAAAATACTTTGGATGTAACAACCTGATCCGGCTGCCTCACTCATGGCACGAAGGAGACCCAACACCTAAGGAGATAATACTAGTAAAAATTAATGTAACATGCAGCTTTCTGTAATGAAAAGTCTTAATTTCAAATAAGAATGTATTTTCCTTTCTCAACTTCTCAAATTATATCTACATTTCCTTGAAGATGACAAAGATCGACCATGCTCATCCTCAATAAGGGATCTTGATCGGTGCCTCAAAAGTTATGAAAAAGACTAGTCAGACCCTAGTCGAAAGAGTACTCTAGTCAGCATACAAAAAAGACTAGCCAGGCCCTATTCGGCACATAATAAGGTTTGGTCTAGCATCACAATAGAGGAGCCTAGTCAGTGATTTGAGAACTATAAAAATTGGCCAAGCTCCTCTACATGGGACCTCGTTCAACACCTAAAAAAGAAGAATTGGCTAGGCATCTTGCCAAAGGACCATGGCCGGCCCCTCAAAATCAATTTTCTACCTTTCTATTGGACATTGGCTTCACTGCCTCACTTGTTAATATATCCCTCTATTACTTTTATTATGGTGATGTTTGCATTTACATCCTAATCTATGTTGATGATCTAATCTTCACAAGTTCTCATGCTTTAGTTATTCATTCACTAATCACAAGACTTCAGTAGGAATTCCCTTTTAAAGACCTTGGTCCTCTCAGTTTTTTTTTTTTTTTTTTTTCTTGGCATTCAGGCAACTCGCACCAACAATGAACTCCATCTCTTCCAATCAAAGTATATCTCTGATTTGATAACTCAAGTGCACATGCAGGGTGCCAAACC
This sequence comes from Juglans microcarpa x Juglans regia, assembly GCF_004785595.1. NCBI lineage: Eukaryota > Viridiplantae > Streptophyta > Magnoliopsida > Fagales > Juglandaceae > Juglans > Juglans microcarpa x Juglans regia. The sequence continues at coordinate 19,372,196 of NC_054606.1, forward strand.
ATCACCTTCTCCTTGCTCTTCTAGCATTAAACTCTTTAAATTTGATGGTGAAACACTCCCTGACCCTACTGAGTATATACATGTAGTGAGATCTCTTCAGCATTGTACTCTTACTAGACATGAGATTGCTTTTGTTGTAAATCAACTTTGTCAGTACATGCACTGCCCTACTGCAATTCATTGGACTGCTGCAAAAAGGGCTATTTGCTACGGTCTCTTGATCATGGACTCCTTTACACTAAGGGACAGTTGCAACTTCAAGCTTATTATGATGTTGACTGGATAGGTAGCTTAGATGATCGAAGATCCATCTTAGGTTTTGTAGTTTTTCTTAGTAATTGTCTTGTTTCTTGGAATGCAAAGAAGCAAGAATTAGTTTCCAAATCAAGTACTGAAGTTGAATGTCGATCCTTGGCCATCACTACAACTAAGCTTTATTGGCTTCACATGTTATTTAAGGAACTTCATCTTCCTCTCATCACAGCTTCCATCCTTTGGTGTGATAATGTTAGTGCACTTACCATGGCTGCCAACCCTATATTCCATGCTCGTACCAAGCACATTGAAGTGGACTACCACTTTGTGGGTGAAAAAGTCGTCAAGGGCATTCAGCTGAAGTTCATTTCTACCTCTGATTAGCAAACAAATATATTTACAAAAGCGTTATCTGCAACTCAGTTTCATTTACTCAGGTCCAAGCTTATGGTAGTCTCACCTCCTATTCGCTTGAAGGGGCATATTAATAAAACTTAGGCCCATTTTAGATACAAAAATAATTTTAACTCATCTCATTTCATCATTACAACTTTCTCAAATTCTCATACAAAATATAATAAACAATTCAATTTCTTCAAATCTCAAAACAATAATAATATTAAAAAATAATATTCTAACAATATTTTATTCAACTCATCTAAAACCATCACATCTCATCTCACTATCCAAACGAGTCATTACTCTGCTTTAGACAACTCGAACATAGGACTCCATCTATCACTTAATAATTCAACAGATGTTGATCAAGATTAGTTGCAGAAACCAAATGATCTTGTTGATAAATTTCAGAGTGACATTATCCTATCAAAAACAACAACAACCAGATCAGACCATTTAAATTCAAAAAGATAACTATAGTATATATTTGTAACTTAGTTGTATATCTATAACTTAATTCTTATATGAATTTTAGTGCTTATCCATTATATCATATTAAAACTCGTGTATGTCTATAAATTGATTAATACAACATAGTTTCATTATCCAAGTTGAAACTAATATTCTATAGTTTATATTTTCATTTTATCCAAGTTGAAACTAATATTCTATAGTTTATATTTTCATTTAAATATATCAAAATAGAACTTGAAAAAGTACAATATTGTTTCCATCGGAACCAAACATGGATTAGAGACCATCCACAACACTAAGCAACTTTGAAACCTGGGAACTTCAGCTTTTGTGATTATCCTTCTGATGCCTTGCATAATTTTCTATATTTTATCACTTTTTAATTTTAAACTTTAGTCTAATTTTATTTATTTTTATCAATTTTAGACTTCATTGTTGTCATTTAACTTTTATTTCATATTTGAAAAAAAGAAGACCCAGATTTTAACAGACTAACTTCTAAGGACTCTCTCATTTAAATGAAGATTTTATTCGAATATAGAGCTGGTCAATGGTACTATTTGGGGATAAAGATCAAATTGAATTTTTTAAGATGAAAATTCAAAAAGGTTGAAAATCAAAAGACGTTGAACGACGGAAAAACCAAAAATGGAAAACTCAAATATGCAAAAGATGGAAGAAATTTGAAGAGGATAACAGCAGAAATTTGAATAGAGAGAGAGAAAGAGGCCAATGTTCAAGTTGATTTTTAGGATACTAGATAATAGCAAAATCTGGAGGAACTAAAAAATTGCAAAAGACGAAAAGATGGAAGATGCGTAAAAGAAAAAGAAGCGAAATGAAAAATCCTGAAGACGCGATGAAAGTTGATGCGTGAAATAAACAAAGGAAGAGGCTGAATGGCAAAAGAAAAAAAAAAAGATATAGAAAAGGAAAAAAAAAAAAAAGTGGAACCATGATTTTTTTTATAGGACCACGCGGAAGGAAAATTGAAAAGAGACATTGAAGAGGAAAATTCAAAAAAAAGCTGGAAGAAAGACACCAAAGTTGAGGCTGAAGAATAGAAGAATAGAAAAATTATAGTAAATTCGTTGATGTTGAATTTAATTTTTAATATGAACTAAATTTTCTTCATTATAAAAAAACAATGTAATCTAATTTTAAACTATGTTTGCCTTTCTATGCTAATTTGAAGTAATTATCTACTATATTTGTCTGATTTATTCTTTGTTTATTGCTTCTAATTGATTGGCCATTGGTTAGATGATTTTGATCTTGTGATTTACTTTCGAAAGAGGGAATTATAGGATAAACCTTGGATATTTTAGCATAGGTAAATATAGAAATCGAAAGACCTATATAATGAACCTATGTAGTCTTAAAATCTCTGGTCTTAATGCTTTCTTGTTTTATTAATTTGCATACTCTTGTGTAAAATAATAATTAAGAATAAATTCAATTGACTATCGAAATGGACTTTTGGATGAGTTTGGAGATTTTGCTAATGAACGGAGAGAGTTAAATTCAATTAGGTAGACGAGAAAAGTATAGTGATGGATTAGGTGAAATCGGTTTCCTAGAAGTTCTTTTTCTCATTGATTCGATCATCAAACAATAGCTTTATTTTCTTTTGAATATTTTCTTTGATTGATTTTATTTCAATTTGCAATTACAAACAATCTTAGTGATTATTCTAAGTCGAGGTTAATATAATTTTGGTACTTGTCAAAAGTGAGTTACCAATCCCTGAGGATGACAGTCCTCTCATCACTTTACAATAAAACTATGATACTGTGCACTGTAATTTTGTATTGATCAAGTTAATAGTGCCATTGTCGGGGATTGATTTCTTCTTATTTTTGCCAATATCAATAAAAAGTAATCTTGGTTTTAATTTAGAAATTCTTTATTTTACAGTTGTTAAGTTGGATGCACCGTGCCAAATATCTTGACATTACTCTTTTTGATCTAGAGATTGAAAGAACTCGGATCATAAAGAAAAAAGAAAGTACTAGTTATGGCTGACGGATAAGCAGATGCACAACCACACACCTTGAAGGATTATGTACGGCTAGTTGTGAATGAAAACTACTCGGATATAAGACGTCAAACCATTAATGCCAATAATTTTGAGCTCAAACCAGCCTTAATCATGATGCAACAAACCCAATTCAGTGGATCATCACTAGATGATCCCAATATTCATTTGACAATATTTTTGGAGATTTACGACACTATAAAGATTAATGGTGTTACTGAAGACACTATTAGACTGAGATTGTTTTCCTTTTCTTTGAGGGATAAGGCAAGAGGTTGGCTATAATCTCTACAATGGGGAAGTATCACTAGTTGTCAGGACATGGCTGAAAAGTTTTTTGATAAATTATTCTCACCTGCAAAAATAGTCCAACTCAGGAGTGAGATTGATCAATTCAAGTAAAATGATTTTGAATCACTCTATGAAGCATGAAAAATGTATAAAGATTTGATTTGACGCTACCCTCAACACGGATTGCTGGATTGGTTGCAGATTCAGATATTCTACAATGGGTTAAATGGATAAACTCGAACCAAAGTTGATGATGCTGCTGCTGGAACTTTGATGTCAAAGACAGCTGAAGGTGCTGTCTCTTTTTTAGAAGAAATTATCTCAAACAACTATCAATGACCAACTGAAAGAACTATAGCTAAGAAAGTTGCTGGGATTCATGAATCGGAGCCATTAGCAGCCCTTTCAGCTTTAGCAACCCAAAGAATACCACAAAGTGCAGAATATGCTACAACTGCAAGTATGACAGTTCCAAGTAATGAAACGAGTCAAGAACAAGTTCAATACATCAACAATCGAAACTACAACTATCATGGTTATCCTATGTCAAATTACTACCATCCAGGGCTTCGAAATCATGAGAATTTGTTTTATAGAAACACAAAGAATGTGTTGGAATCTCCTCCGGGATTTTTATAGAAACACAAAGAATGTGTTGGAATCTCCTCCGGGATTTGATAGTCAACTAAGCGAGAAGAAGATGTTACTTGGGGATGCCATAGTTTCCTTTGTTAAGGAGACAAAAGCAAAGTTCAAAAAGAATGATTCACGGTTAGACAACATTTAGACTCATTGTAGCAACATGAGAGCCTCTATGAAGATTCTTGAAGTGAAAATTGAGCAACTAGCCACAACCATCAATGCCCAACAAAGATGAACTTTTCCTAGCAACACAGAAGTGAATCCAAAGGAACAATGTAAGGCCATCACACTTAGGAGTGGAAGAGAAATTGAGAGCTCACTATCAAAGGAAACCAAGTCCACTCCTACAGTTGCAAACAATGGCTAAATGAAGAATAAAGTAGAAGAAGAGGAGATTGTGGATGATACATTAAGAAAAATTGAAAGGCCTCCAGCAATTTTATTTCCTGACAATCCGCCTATTCTCCTTACTCTACTCCTTTATCCTCAACGTTTCCAAAAACAAAAATTAAATAAGCAATTTTCTACTTTTTTAGATATTTTTAAGAAAAATCATATAAATATTCCTTTTGCAGATACTTTGGAACAAATACCAAATTATGTCAAATTCTTGAAGGACATCATTTTCAAGAAGAGAAGATTAGAGGAGTTTGAAATAATAAAGCTTTCTAAAGAATGCAGCGCCATTCTTCAAAAGAAATTGCCTCAAAAATTAAAAGATCTAGAGAGTTTCAATTTGCCTTGCACTATTAGAAATTTATTTTTTAATAAAATTTTATGTGATCTTGGTGCTAGCATTATTCTTATGTTACTTTTTGTTTGCAAGAAATTAATACTTGGAGAGATGAAACAAACAACCATTGCTTTGCAACTAGCAGATCGATTCATCAAGTACCCACGAGGAATCATAGAAGACGTATTGGTAAAAATGGACAAATTTATTTTTCCTACTGATTTTGTGGTGTTAGATATGGATAAAGACGAAGAAGTCCCGTTAATTTTTGGTCAACTATTCTTGGCTACTGGAAGAACTTTAATTGATGTTCAAAATGGTGAATTAACATTGAGAGTGAATAAGGAATACGTTATAATCAACATCTACCAAGCCATGAGATTTACAGAAGAGTCGAGCACTTGTTTTCGGGTAGATATCATTAAACAAAATGTAGAAGAAGCCTTTCAAGAATATGCACCAGTTGATCACCTAGAACGATGTATCACCACTTCATCTCAAGGTTATAATTTCACTAACTTTGCTATTTGTGGATCTGATTTACCTGTTGTTAGTGAAGAATTTATCCACTATGTATTTGCCTTGGAAGCCTTACAGCAGGACACGTTACTTAGCAATGAAGTGGGGAGGTTAGCAAAGTTGGATTCTGCATTTTTTAAAGAAAAGATGCAACAAACTACAACTTACATCGCTTCAGAGTTGAAGCAATTATCTGAGCATCTTCGCTATACATTCTTGGGTGAAAATTACAGCTTTCGAGTGATTGTAGTTGTATCACTCACATTCGAAGAAGAGGAAAAGCTGCTACGTGAGTTAAGGGAGCATATAACAGCCTTGGGATGGACTATTTCTGACATAAAAGGTATAATCACCTCCATTTGCATAACAAAAGCCTTCTACAATTCAAATCAAGCGTTTGCCCTTCCGTATTCTGTCAATAAAATGTAAATATCCACTTGAAATAATTGTCCAAACTATCAAGTCTATTACACAACTAAATATCCCTTGTGTCAATTTTATTCTATAATTGTTCCTATTGAACCCACTTCACTTACATAACTAACTACTATGTTTCTTGAGTGGCAAGCTGCTATGAAGGTAGAATTGGATGCATTGTAAGTCCATCACACATGAGATCTCTGTCTTAGACCAAAGGACAAGAATATCATTCGAAACAAATATGTGTTCAAAGTGAAACATAAAGCCAATAGCTATATAGATAGATTCAAGACTATACTGGTTGCAAAAGTATTTTAGTAGTAAGATAGATTGGACTATATAGAAATCTTTAGTCTTGTCATCAGGTCAACCACAATTTATATCATTTTTGCACTTATAGTTGATTTTGATTGACCATTTAGATAGCTAGATGTGTCTAATGCCTTTGTTTATTGCACATTTGGAGAGGAGTGCCTATGAAGCAATCATAGGGCTTTATCAACTTCACAATAACTTACTACACACGCAAATTATATTAAAATAAAAGGTTAAAAATAATAAAGTCATTTAAAAAAAATACTTGGGACAACCCAAACAACACTAATAGGTAGGAATAGCTTAAGCATCCATAGGTTGCGCTAGAAAGAGTTGCATTCACGTGTTGCCCAAATCCTACCTTAATTTGCATTTTTATTTTTATTTTAAAAGTAATTCTATCTCAAGTTTAAAGATTGTACTTTCATTTTTAAATTTATGCATAATATTAAGTTTTCCAAATTTCGAATTGCAATATCAATTTTAGAAAATAAAATTATATTTTTACCAATATGTCTTTTTAAAGGATTAGAAACAATATAAAAATAATAATATTTTTTAATTTTTAATAATAATTTAACAAATGCATTACCATAAATTAATATGAAATGCATTACTATAGAAAACAAAACAATTAATATGATAAGTAAAAAAAAAATCATAAATTGATACTTAAATTGGAACCCAAAAATAATAATTGCATTTATTTAAATAAAAATAATTTAATCTATTGATGAATTATTATGAGAATAATATGAAGATATTTTTATTTTTTAAAAAATAATATTATATAGGAATATAATATTTTGAATCTAAAGATAATATTTTCATTTTTAAACTTAAACATAGTATTTCTTCATAATTGAAAATTTTAATGTAACCTTTTTAAGAAAAAAAAAAGTAATATAAAAGTCAATATCAAGTTTTTATTTTTTTAATCATATTTAAATAAAAAATAAATATTTTTATCTAGAATCCTGATGCTAATTTTATAAATATAAATATTTTCTAAAATTAATATCCATTGGTTTTCAATTTCAAGAATGTAAAATAACTTCTTAAAGGGGAAAAAAAACTCTTAAGTTGTTAATTTCTTTTCATTATATTTTAATACATTAAAATTTTCAATTTAGATTATTTGTAAATCATTTGTATTTCATTTGTATTATTATTATGAGCCTATAATCCGTGCAATGTGCGGACTGGTTATTTATTCGTGTTTTATACATCTATATTTAAATGTAAACTATATATGACCACTATTACAACTATTCAAATTTAATAATTATAATAATTGGTTAATATATAAACACATGAAAAATGGATTAAAATATATATGTCTATTTAAAATGAAGCATGCGTATATTGTATTTTAAGCTTGGAGTGAATAAGCAGGCATGTGGGTAAAAATTCTTAAATTATACATAGCCACCCTTTTCACCATTCACATAGTCCTATATTTTCCTCTATTCAACATTAGGATCAACAAATAACTTGTTATGTTCCTCTTTTAACCCAATACTCATTTTTCTTTGTTCAGTAGAAACCATACTCAATATTGAGACACAACAACTACCTAAATAAGGTTGACATATCATTTGCAGGTTGTGATACTGAAACATCAGATTCTCTAAAAAGGTTGACTTTCTGGAGAAAATTCTGGAAGTCACAGCTACCTAATAAGGTGATGAATTTTACATGGAGGGCATGTCAAGATAATTTTCCTAGCAAGGTGAATTTATTGAAAAGATGTATTATTTCTTCTGATCTGTGTGCCCATTGTAAGTTGGATGTGGAAACTAGCAGTCATGCTTTATTTCACTATTCATCTACTCATGTGGTTTGGCTTACCCAATTTCCCAAGTTTTTGGACATGTTGGATACTGTTTGTGATTTTCAAAGTTTGGTTTGGGAATTTATGTTGGCTGATTTGAGTAGTTTCCACTTTTACTTATTATTGCTTGGGGTCTGTGGAAATATATAAACCACTATTTATTTCAGCAACAAGACTGTGGGGTTATGGAAATGTTAGACAACCTTGCCTATGTTGAGATCTATGTAACTGTAAATTCTCATCATTTGCTACCAAGTAAGGACCATGTACTTTCATGGATTCTACCTCCACAAGGTAAAAGTTAAACTTAACTTTGACGGTACGTTGTTTCAATCTTCTGGTCATGTTGGAATTAGGGTGAGGAGAGGTTTTATTTGCTATGTGTCATAAGGAAGTTGGTGTGTGTTGATGAGGTAGAAGCTATGGCTGCATTTCGGGATTTGCATATGGTTTTGAGTATGGGTTTTTTTGATTTGATATTGAAAGGGGATTCCTTGGTGGTTATTGATTCTATCAAAGCAAGAGGTACTATAAGTTAGAATTCTTTGATGGGGCAAATTCAGCTTCTCCTTCATAGATTCATAGCTTATGAAGTAACTCATATTAGACGACAAGGTAATGAGGCAACTCATTTGTTGACTCGACATGCACGACTTATTGACGACACTAGTATACAATAGAATCAATGCCCATATTTTATTGTTTCTCAAGTCTTGGTAGATGCTGAGATGTAATGGATTATATGTATCTTTGCATATATTTTATTGTGAATGAAGCAATTGAAATTATAAAAAAAAAAAATATCCAAATAAAAAAAAAAGCCTAAATAGAATTATTACACACAAAGCAATAAATATGAAAAATAAATAAATACATAAAAACTGCACCAAATCAACGACCAAGGAAAAAATATAGAAACTGTGCAAAAGTTAACATAGAAACTGATAAAACAAAATCATTATTGTTTTGGCAAACCCGCCTGTGAAATGCCTGACTTTTTATAGAATTAGTGTTTGAAAATTCAATTTCATATAACCAAACGAAAATAGATCCAAAAACTATCACCATAAGATTGACCTAGTAAATGACTCTTTAGAGGTCTAATCAGTTTGAATGGTTGCCTCATGATCTGCATTGTGATGGTTATCATGGCTGGATAAGTGACTTAGCTGTAACAACTGAAGATGAGATGTCAACTGACTTGGTCTCTAACATGGACTATGTTATTTCCTTGACAGTTTATATACACATGAAGTACCAGATTTCTTGATTTTGTGTGGTGGAGATTCAAAATCAAAAGAGAGGAAATGAAAAATAGAGATACTTAAGGAAACATATATGTTTCAATAACAGATGCATCTATTAGCAAAGCCCTTATAAACTTGTTCTTAAACTCAAGAAGCCACAATATTTGAACCTCTTACATATCAAGATTCAAGATACATGCTGCAACATTCCATCCTTAAATGGTCATTAAATAGCTTCCCGTGCTAGATTGCTCACCATTTTAGCTAAGGGCACAGGGCACTTTGTAACAATGTCAAACCTGGACGGATTTGAGGCATGCTCGAACAAGGATAAGCTTAGCAGAACAAGCTCTTGGAAAGACAACCTTGAGGAAAGGAACCCTTGCCATTGATAGGGATCCAAATAAAAGAAAGCATCAAAGAACCTTCTAGTCCCTTCCAGATCAAGCTTCAAAAGAGTCTCCATTCCGAAAGAGTAAAATTCCCTTGTATATCTCCTCTCAAGTGGCCACAGGCCATTCCACACTCTATGATAAAGTGGCTGCCCTCTAATCATCCGGGTTGAGCCAAGGCACTCGGCAATAGCATTGGCTAAGACAGGGGCTAGAGCCATTATCCGAGCCACCATGTACCCAGTTGAAGGGTGCACGACCCCGGAAGTCCCACCAATGGCCATCACATTCTGAGGGATTCGGGGAAGAGGGCCTCCCATTGGGATCAAACACTTCTCATCCTCCAATACCCTTCTAACTCTAATTCCTAAGTGCCTTAATCTTGCAACCATCCTTCTCTTCACCTCCATATATGATAACACCGGCCGAGAAACCAGAGAAGTCTCCTCTAAGAATATCAAGTTTGAATCGAATGGCATTGCATAGAGAAAAGTAGGAAACCTTGAATTGCTAACCCGCAAATCAGGCTCATTTCCTAAATGGGAATCTCTCCAATCCATGAGAACCATCTTGTCCAAATAAAAAGGGTGGTCATCCACTTCAACTAAAATTCCATGAGCAATTTGATACCCATGATTCCTTCTCTTATCATATTCTACGAAAGTGCTTGCAAAGCCGCTCGCATCAACCACTAAGCTTGCCTTCAATTCATTCCCATCATCACACAAAATGGAAGACTCAAACTCCCGGTGCTCAATTTTCCAGACCTTGGCCTTGTGAAACTTAATGACTCCATTGGAGAGACATCCTTCCATTAGTTTCGTTTTCAGTTTTTTCCTACAAACCCGACCATAGCGACGGTTCAAATGTTTGGTCCTGCTCTCATTGATGTACACGCAAGTCGTAGGCCATATTTTGTCAAAGCAATCCTCAAGCCCCAAGCTCTCGAACTCGTCCACCCAAACCCCATAGTTATTAGGCCACATAGAAAGTGGGGAAGGGTCAACACAACATACCTTAATTCCATAGCATGACAGTTGCTCCGCAAGACGAAGACCAGCCGGGCCGGTGCCAATGATGATCACGTCAAAGCGAGACCGATCAGATGCTGGTTCGAACCATGGGAGATCAAAGTTCAAGTACTCGGGCTGTAACTCTGGCTTCAAGTCAAGAAAGTTTCCAAACTTGCTGCTTCGGATCACATGACGACACAGCTTTCTCGACGACGTCTTATAGGCTCTTGGAGAAGAAACTGAAAAGGTAGGCGGCAACAAGAACTTGCTGCTGCTGATTAATGCAGGTGGTGGTGAAAACACCCTGATAGAGGTCCCCATGATAAGAAGGAAAGGAGGATGTGAAGGAGCAAGTCTCGAGAGAGGTGAAGGAATATAGAGTGCGAATTTGTTTAATATTTGATGAAAGAAACCAAATGGCGATAGGGACAAAAAAGAATCCTTCAGCAATACCAGAAAAACGATACCCTTTGTGGAGCAAGCGTAAATTAGTGGGAAATACTTGTAATGTGAAGAGGGTCCGACAAACTATAAATTATGAAAAAATGATAGTTGCAATCGCGAGTGCGCAAACGTCATACAATCATTTTGAGAAAAAATAAATAACTACGAGAACCCACATGAAAAAAAAAACTAATTTTTTAATAATAGACCTCATTTTTTTTCAAAACGACTGTACAATACTTATATACTTCACGACTGTATGTATCATTACTCTAAATTTTATCTCTCTGTTGGAGGAGGGGGATGTTCATCACTGTCCTACCTACAGAGTTTTGTTCATAGACGAAAGCACCCACTAATATCATGGTCGGTTTGATTGATTGTTTGTGGGTTCAAGTTTCTCTCTCATTGGGTACGTTCCCACCATTAGAAGCCCCTCCCCACCCCACTTTATGTAGTTGGGTGGGGGCACTTTTGAATCTTTGTCCGGTTTTAGGCATGCATGACCCCACAGCTTGTGCTTTTTATACTAGATTAGAAGCCGTCCCACTTTGTATTGTTGGAGTGGCATTTTGTGCATTTGCACAGTCACGTCATTTAGGTTCCGGTCAGCACCTCCACCACCAGGTTTGCTTGAAAGGAGCTAAATCTGCAAGCTTTTTATCCATGGACTTGCCTCGTTCACAATAGGGTTAAATTTCCAATCCACTGTTAACTAAGTAGAAAAGTTCAGAACATGTTGAGTTGGTCTTTTTTCTTTTCCTTCTTTTAATTGTTGCATGTTGTCTCGACTGATCTTCGGACACGTGCAATCTCTCCATCTCAGGTACGTGAATTTCAAACTCTCGGACCTGGAACAAGATCCTCTCGATTTCAAGTGATCAATTTCGTGAAAAAAAAGTGGTATTCTAGTGGCCAAAATAGTCCATATTTTACATGATTAAACTTGAAATGGAGAAGATCCTATTCAGTTTGACCTGCACAATACAAGGTAATTATTGAGACCCGGTATGTGACTTGAACTGGCCTGTTTGAGGCTTATAATACATTGGAGTACTTGATACTTTGTAAACCAGCTACGTAAGAATCTATCCCCTGCTACTCTTATGCCCATGTTTTGAAAGATTGCAGGCAACACCAGGGGAAGTGGGAACACAAAAGCTCATGTTCCCATTTTCTATTTGATAAAATTAATATCAAAGAATTAATTTACAAAATCTGTTTAGAGTCGGGATACTCTGCCGTCTAGAATAGCCCGCTCAAATGTACCGCACTTCACTTTTTAGTTTTTATTTTTTTTCTTCATTTTTTAATATATTTAAATATTTTTTTTAAAAAAAATATCCCAATATATTTAAAATCACTTCCTTAATCACTAAGAAAAAAATAAATAAAAACTTGGCAAGCGGTCAAACTGAGCGGTATAATTGGGGCGGCATACTAGCTTTATTCATCTGTTTATTGTGTTAACTTTCCTACCAAAATGACAATATTAAAACAAGACATATTATGACACTTAAAACTTCGGCACAATCGCAAGATCTAACACATCCGAAATCTTAGAAAACATGCAGCATCTTACCTTAAAGTTATATATCCTGTAGAATATAAAGGACAAGAATAGAGAAAGAAATTCTTGCAATTGCAAGGGCACAAGTCCATCTAGTCTCATGCAAGAGATAAAATAAGGCGATGTGAGTTCACCAGGACCGTTCAAGTTTTACATGAACTATAACTTCTCACAACATTTCCCATATTTTCAGAATCTTGTTAGCAGCAGTTCATGATTTTTCCTCAAATTTACCTCCATTAGTGGAGAAAGAAAATCAAGAATAGAATACAAGTAGAAAAAGGAGGAGATAAGTTTGCCTTGACTGCTCTCTCAAGATTCTAAACTGCTGAAGAGGAGGAAAAAAACATAGAACGAGGGTGTGGGGGAAGGACTTACCAATATTGTTATCTCCATGAAACCTGTTTGACAAGTCGGGCTTCACAGTATAAGCATCTCCATGCCAAACAGAACAAAAGAGTCAAAAGTACAATCACATGCAAAGATAGGAGGGACAAGGAAGAAAAGATTCATAACCTATTGATTTGACAACTTGACTCTGTTATGTAAGCATTTGCATGCTAAAGACCACCAACTAAAAGAAACTCCCACAAGAATAAAATCGTCCTTCAGCAATTTGATTTTTGTTAATTTTCTTCTGATCACGAAAATGCCTCCAGATAATTTAACTTGGATCTGTATCCTCGATATTTCGTAATCCCCCTTTTTTGTCTCACCTGGATGGCATAGGAGTCCTAAGCTTCATGCACAAGTTTCTTGAACCCCCAGTCCAATTTAAATTCAAAGACCATGAAAAAAGAAGTAAACTAACATTTATTGAGGGTGGGAATGGAAGATTGCATTGTTTTGACATACTCTTTAGAGAAATGCTTGGTCTACACAGAGATGGTTCAAAAATAAGCTTACAAACTGACAGGGTTTGATGTGAGACATCAAATTGTAAAACTTTTTTAATTGTAAAGTAAATCTAACGTTTCACATCAAACCACGTCAACTTGTAAGTTCACTTTTGTAGGATCCATTTGTAGACCTAGAACTTCTACACTCTAGCTTTTTTTGAAAACAAGAAGCATCAGTCTATGCCAGTTGACATTAAATTCAGTGGCCAGGAAGTAAGTGCAAGACTACAACAAGATCCAGCACCATCTAGTAAAACTAGAAGTTTCAATAATGGAATTATAGTATAAACTATTTGAGATGTAGTGTTTATCTGCACTGCCTGCCGTCCATGCAGTGACTCAAAACTTGGTAACATCTAAATAACAAACATTGATGAGTTCTCTTCTTATGCGTTTACAGTCTAAACCCTTTTATATTATAGTGGAAACTAAGGATTTCGAAGATTGCATCTTTCTTCTTATCCACACCATCCCCATTCCAGTACGACTTCTAGTAGACCCACCTAATTCATGCAGAGTAAAAGACCCGGGAGTATTTGCTGACAATATAAGAATGATGAGCTCTTGTTGCTAAAGATATTCGTATGCACTGGAACTAGAACAGAAACACAGCAAGCGCTATATCAAATTTTTAAAACACAGATGAAATGGTCCAATGTACCTTTATAAAGGTATACCGGCTATTCTTATAGGTGGAAAAATAATTGAAAATCAAAATCTTTACAATCTATAACCCTGGTCACAGTGACCATCTAATATGAAGTTCAAGAAAATAGCACTCTGAGGAGCAAACAGCCCACTACTGAAGATTTTGGAATTCTAAGCTAGAAGCAGATATCAATTTGGTTCAGCAAGTCAATGCCCAAACTTTTTGGTGCGCTGTTATTCTCAATATATTGCTCCAGACATATTTTCCAGATCATCAAACAAGTATGCCGAAGCTCAGACAAGGAAAAAGTACGAAGGCTTTGTTATTCTGTGATATTTGATGCGTTATTGAATTACAAATCCAGCCAATCCCAGGATTACAAAGTTTTGTGTTCTCAGAAATGCATTCCAGAACACAGATAACGTTATGTCAATAAATGACAGTACTAGGACGGTTGTTTTCTTTGTCCTAGTTGCAGTTATATTGTTTACTTGAAATATTTTGATATCTTATACTTTCACTTAAGTTTTGTGTTCTCAGAAATGCATTCCAGAACACAGATAACGTTATGTCAATAAATGACAGTACTAGGACGGTTGTTTTCTTTTTCCTAGTTTCAGTTATATTGTTTACTTGAAATATTTTGATATCTTACACTTTCACTTAATAAATGCAGTCCAAAAGGGATGTAGATTAGAATTTCGACATCCAATTTCAGACCAGATTTTCCCCCATCAAATGATTATGACAAGTTTCAAATATGATCCTATCTGATAACATTCAATCATAAATCCAACTACGAACAAAAAGTTCCGATGACTTGCAAGAAAATCATGGACAGAAGGCAGAACAAGAATGTTCAGCATAATTCCTTGAGCTATTCATTAACTATTTTGTTTATTCTCTATGTGTGCGTGTGCGTGTGCCTGTGGGTGTGGGTTGGATTCAAGTTGTGTTTGGTTTAACTCTTCACATTCTTAAAGTAATTTTGATAAGCTAATACTTTGTCAAATCTACAATTAGATTATATGTCCTTCATACGGTTATCATACATGTTTAATTTGACAAGTCATTTGCTATCTAAACCAAAACTAATTTGTTTAGTAAATTTTTAAATATGGACGAAGAAACACATACTTCATACATTTGTTTTTGGATAAGTCATACTTCGTACATTCTTAGATAATCTTGATATTTGGCAAGCATAATCAGCATGCTAAATCATATAATCTGATGGTCAGTTCGACAAGATATTGATCATAGGGGAGGTTTCCAAGTGGTATAACATTGTAAAAGAGATATGAAGTATAACTTGAACCTAACTCTTTTTTTATAAGTATAACTAGAACCTAAGTCTTTAAAAAGATATGCATATATTTAAATACACAAACAATGCTCTAAATGTATCATAGATTTAGAAGTGGGAAGAAAAGAAATGGAGGGGGACGAGGCCTAAAAGCCCAGGCAGAATCCGACTTTATGCCACCATATTCTCTAATAATATAATTCATAAGAATTATCTCACCACGTGTATATCTCAACATTTTTGAATTCGTTTTAAGACAATATGCAATACAAAGGATAGAAGTGGGAAAGTAACAGCAAAGCAGCTTTGATGAAAGGTATAAGTCCTGAAAGGCTTGGTCTTGAGACTATAGTATAATATAGCCATTTCACAAATAAAAGAACTAATAAAATGAGAATCAAAACTGACCATGCAATTAAACAAAATAAGCTAATTGACCGGATAGTTATGTTAAAGAGCAGATCAAGATTAGTTGATTAACAGGAATATGTGTGTGAAAGAGCAGATCAACATTTTGTACTAAATAATGAATTAACCATGAACTCGTACATATTGTTAAAAAATTACAAATATGAAGCATAACAATTCAACAGCACTTATCAGGCTTCCAAAGATAAGCGCTGGTTACTTACATCAAGCCCAACAACAGCAAAAGAAGCTACAGGATAATTCTGGAAGCCTACACAGACCAAGATACTAATTTCCAAACACCCTTTATGAAGGAGGACTGTGAAGCCTTCCAAACCTCTATAAAAAGAAACGAATAGACATCGTTTAAACAGCCATCAGTCGCATACCTCAGCAGAACTTCGAAACCAGCAAGAATGGAAATCAAGATCTGCAGGAAGGTAGGGTGATGCCTCCACAGCAAGCAGCAATTATAAAGTACAGCAACAGAACAATCAAGAATGTCAACAGTGCCCTGTCACGAACAAGAGAAAAGTTTATATGATGAAAACTACAATTCCCAAAGGCTATAAGCAGCAAAAACTATTAATGTGTACAAGTACTTTCAACAATTCCATTGTATGGTCCGAATTTGGTTTGATACATAAAATTAGTAAAATAGAATCAAACTCTTCATTCTATAAAAGCAATTCTTATTTGATGAATAAACTTGCAGCAGGTAAAAGTTGATAACTCATTATTAAAGAGAAACGGAAAACCTCTTCCAGATAATTGCAGACAAAACAGTTATTATGTTTCTTACACATTACATAACATTTGTGGCATGTCCAACTCTAAGGCACGATTAGAAAAATCACTATATATTTATTTAGTTAATGATGCATAGTCCATAGTCTTTCGCAAATACGACACCTATACTCAGGGTTCTAAACTAGCTTCTGACTAGAAAAAACTGATCTTTATGGCTTGGAGCACTAAATCACCAACCAAAAAAGAAATGATGGGTCATTATAGGCATGGTCTTTAATTGTAAATTCTCTAAAATGTATTACGATGCAGAACAAAGGACTTTAGAGATTAGTGAAGGATAAACAGAGAGAAGAAGCAAGTGAAAAGAAAAAAGAGAGAAAAGAAGAAGAAGAAGAGAGCTATGGAGTGCAGAAAACAAACCAGAGGGAGAGGGGACCAAGTCCATGGTCCAGAGAAAAGAGAGGAGAGAATATCACTTTCTCAGAATTTTATTCCATCAAAATCTATCTCCTTGGAGTACAGAAGATGTTTAAATAGACTAACGGATATCCCAAGATAATCAGGATTTTTAAATTCTTAAAAAATAAAAACTTGACTCTTAAACTGAACCCTAATCCTAATGGATTCCGATGTCTTTAATCACAAAATAAAAGCTCAGTAAAATAAAAGATAGAACATAATATTAAAACCAAATTTGATTAAAATTGTTACACGTCATATCCCTAACAAAATCTATTGTCATTTGTTTAGCCAGCTAATCTCCAAGTCTCAACTTCCTTATTCAACAAATCTATGCTCATAGACATGTCACTGAATACCTTAGGAGAGGTGCAATGAATCATTGTTCTAGAGTATTTACACATAACTACAGAGAGTTCTGATGTAAAAGAACAGCAGTCAACTCGCAGGACAAAACAATGTCAAGAAATATAAAACAAAAAAAATGGAAAATAGGATTGTCATGAGGCAGATATACGCCTAATCTCTTAAAAAGCTCCCAAGATTTGCTTCGAACGTCCAACAATGAAAAAGCACAAGGCCACAGCAATAATGATTCTACTCTCCACATACACCAGAAAGAATAGATGCGGAAGAACAGGGAATCATTGTTTGTAATTTCACAAAACCACATCGAGTTAGATGGGTTATACCAGGAGGGTGGTTGATCTTCTTGCAAGCTAGAGAGGTCTTTATGGCAATCCCCAAATTGCAGCAGTCTGGACAATGAGGCCTATTTGCCTTTTGTGGTGCATATGGACAGAAAGGAATGACCTGAACTTCGAAGAACGGGTACACTCATTGGATGAAACGTTTCTTTTAACACCCTTTCTATTTGGATCATTGCTTTGGACTCCAATAGTCTTAGTTTACATATGACTTCCTTGTATCTATCTCTCACTCCTTACTGGGTGTTTTCTTCTATATGCCTTGTATACTTGGGCTATGCTATTTCTAGTATTGATACAATTATATTTTATCAAAAAAATAAAAAATAATAATGCGCCTAAACAACCCCCCCCCCCCCCCCCCCAACACACACACACACACAATCCGCAAAAGAAAAAAGCAGTTGATCAAACCCAAATTTTTATTTTATTTTGTGCACTATTATGAATATACAATTAGGCCTGGTTTGTTTTCACAAACTATCTTATCTCATCTCATCTAATCATTATAAATTTCCCAAACTTCCAAACAAAATACAAAAAACAATTCAACTTTTTCAAATCTCAAAACACAAATAATATTCTATTCAACTTTCAAATTTTATCTCATCTCATCTGTGTAACCAAACGAGGCCTTAATCTTTACTAACAATAGGTAGAATGAACATTAATGCATATCCAAACTGATAAGAGGAGATAAGAAACCCACAAAAGCTTGGCATTTTTCATCCAAAGAGCTCGACGAAGGCGCTTGGATTGTTTCTTGAAGTGAAATGCACCATCTTGCATGGTTGCAGTTTTATCAACAAGAAGTTCAATCCGGTCACCTCTTTCCAATATCTTCTCTATGTTCTCCACCATGATAGTACGTATCTGGACACCAGATTTTTGGAGCTCGTGAGAAAAAAAAAATGTCACAGGAAAATGATAGATACTACAGATACAAAAGTAAGAAATGAGGTTGCAATATCATAATTTTGGTAGTTTGGGTGCAAATAAAAAAAATATAAGTTCTATATGGTGCAAATTGAAATTTTAGTAGTTTGGGGGTGTAAAGTGAATAATAGGCGGTAATTTGTGGGTAAAAAGCATAAGCTCTCTTTTTTATATAACTTGCAAACACAATTTGACCAAATGCTCAACAGTTGACAATGTCTTATTGTAAGTCGCAAGCAGGCACTCATTGAAATATCTAAATTTAAATGATTAATATTGGACCCTGATTTACATGTAGATAACCTGGGGAAGCACTGTAATTGAAAATGATATAAAGGCAGCTGTAACACGTCATTACAGGAATACAAAAATAAGAAAGAAGAAACAGAAAGCAATTTGCAAAACAACTGAAGATACTTACCTCGCCAACTTCACCTCTTACACGGTTTAGG
This sequence comes from Juglans microcarpa x Juglans regia, assembly GCF_004785595.1. Taxonomy (NCBI): domain Eukaryota; kingdom Viridiplantae; phylum Streptophyta; class Magnoliopsida; order Fagales; family Juglandaceae; genus Juglans; species Juglans microcarpa x Juglans regia. The sequence goes on from NC_054606.1 coordinate 19,391,348, forward strand.
GTATCTGCACTAGGATTACTAGAAAAAAACTCCATTTGCTGATGCAAGACTCTGGAAAAGTCGTCGTTCATTGCATAAGCCGGTGCATAGTTGGCCACTCTGCCATAGTTTTTCATGAACCTCATTTGAATATCCTCCAAGTAAGAAAAAGGGATCCTCCCTGGACCAAGGCACAAAGAAGTCACAAAAGGATGGTTAAAAGACGAACATGAAAAGAGGGAACACGGGGTATGCAGCTTTTTTTTGTTGGGGGATAAAAAAAAAACAATAGATTGACATCCTTCTCATGTGAAAATCTAAATGATAATGAGATTTAAAAGTTGGAACTGCAGGGTTACTTATCACACAAAAGAGAAGTATAAATGTACACATAATGAGATGACTACGATAAATAAGTAGATGATATGATAAATACTTAAAGAGGCAGGAAGCAAATATACCACAAAAGATATCAAATGGAAAGATAATCTAGGAGAAAATCCATAAAAATAAAATGAACTGTTTAAATCTGGATTGAAAACAACTTATAGATCATAATACGAAGAGATATTCTCTGACCAAAATCGAAATTTTTCTGAGATATTTGAAAGAGGAGAGTTCCTACAAATCTGGATGGACGAAAGGGCAGATATGGTAAAACATCAGTGGCGAATGAATCAGTTTGGCTTGTCACATAAGCTTGATAAAAGGCAAGTGGTGTGTTAGGTGTTAGTATTATAAACCCAAAAATGAAAATTCAACAGGCTAGTATTGTAGCATCCTTGGTTTGGAGATAGGACCCTCAAGATTGCATTCCCTGTACTCTTATCGGATTGTGCATGATAAGTGGCAGACTTGATGAATAGCTCTAGTAGGAGCCATCACTGATTTTTTCAGCTTGCTCTATGCTGCAAATATTGGTAACGTTGAGGCGGATAGGATGATCTAGATTCATGTGGGGAGTAGGAGATTCACAGTTCGGTCCTTGTACAAGGCTTTGATGGTTCAAACCACCACACCTTTCCTAGGAAGTGCATTTGGAGATATAAGGTGCCTCTCAAGGTAGCTCTCTTTGAGGAAATGTGGGCATATTGTTATTGATTGGTGTTATATCTGTAAGAAAAAGTGATGAACTCATGGATCATTTATTATTGCATTGTGCAGTGGCCAGCACATTATGGGGGGCATTTTCAACAGGACCAACCCCAGGGTTGGCTCAAGTGTTAAAGGCCTTGGTCTTAGTGGTATGCTATCTCCAGGCCTAAGGTTCGAATCCTCTTGGATGCAAACAATTTCTAGGGGCCATCGGAGTGGAGTAACTTCCCCTTGAATTACCCGAGATGAACTTGCGAGAAACTCCTTGCCGAGGGCCTGTACTCCCCCGGAATTAGTTGGGACTTTGTTCTTGGATACCCCGTGCCAATTAAAAAAAAAAAAAAAAAAAAAAAGGACCGGATTTGCAAGGGTAATGCCTAGAAGGGTGGTGGATCTTCTTACGTGTTGGGGAGGTCTTTAGGGTACCCCTAAATTGGAGTTTTGTGGAAAATGATCCCCCCTATGTCTCATGTGGTGTCTTTGTATGGAGATAAATGGTTGAAGATTTGAAGATCAAGAACGTCTTTGGATGAACTTAAGAGATTCTTCTTCAAAACGTTGTTTTTATGGGCTTCTATAATTGTATCTAGATGTTATTTTTCTATACCTCTTGTGTACTTGAGCTATGCCTACTTACTTCTATCAACAAAATTTTATTTTACCTATAAAAAAAAGTATGTTATCATTCCCCTAAGACTGAAACTGATCTAACAACTAATACTCTGCATTGTTTCCCCCCGTTTCCTTCAAAATCAACAGGAGCCTAACAGAAATTCTGCGTAATCTAGATATAAGCAATTGCTCCTAACGCATAATGAATCAAACTGAAGCCTAATTGGTCTAACTCCTGAGCAAATGCAACTAAGTTTATTTTAATTTTTTTTTATAAGAACAAAGTAAAGTTAATTATTGAAGTTAAGATTAGATTATTTTTGTATACCTCTTGGGTACTTGGGGCTACGCCTACTTACTTTTATCAACAAAATTTTATTTTACCTATAAAAAAAAAAGGTATGTTATCATTCCCCTAAGACTGAAACTGATCTAACAACTAATACTCTGCATTGTTTCCCCCCATTTCCTTCGAAATCAACAGGAGCTTAGTAGAAATTCTGCTCAATCTAGATATAAGCAATCGTTCCTAACGCATAATGAATCAAACCGAAGACTAGTTTTAATTGGTCTGACTACCGAGCAAATGCAACTAAGTTTAGTTTAATTTTTTTTTTTTTTTTATAAGAACGAAGTAAAGTTAATTATTGAAGTTTAGATTAGATTCTAGCATGATCAAAATATTTTTTGGAACACAATTGGATAAATCAAATATCATTATCATTTCCAGCATAAAAATGGATAAACCCAAAGCCCCCTCCGCATCCTAAAATCCATCAGCCAAAACCACAATCGAAAATCAAGAATTGTTTCGATATTTGAAAGATTAAAAGAAAAAGAGGAGGAGAAGTAGAAACGCACTGCCGAAGGTGTTGTTGGCCATACAGAGGAAGGTGAGGCCATCGGATTTAAGTATGTGGAAGATGTAGGTGTCCTGGGAGAAGCAGAGCCTGGAATCGGCTTCCGACGGAAGCTTCTCGAGGATCCGCCTCGCTACCGCACCCGTGTTACCCGTAACAGCGCTGAACTCCGCCAGCACCACCGTTCCCCGAGCGACCACCGCGTAGAGTATAGCCATCCCTCTCTATCTCAGCGGCTCCTCGAGATTCAGAGGGCGATCCGAATTCCTCTTTATTTTGGTCTCAAAAAACCATAGAGAATTCGAGCTATGGATAGCAAATGATCAATAAATTGGCAATTTTGTGTTTTCAAATTAATTATTTTTAATTTTCAGTTGAAACTTGAAGGTGAGGAGCAGACAAGGTATGATGTTACCGGCGAGTCCACGGTGACGGTGTGCTTAGTTTAGGGTACGTGGATTTTGATTGGCTGTCGGAGGGGGCATTGGACACGCGTGCTAATGTGCTGTTTTTGAGGTTTGTTTTTTTTTTTTTTTCCGAACTTAAAAAAAACCAATGCCTATGGTTGTTCCAAAACAAACGCGGTTGATAATCCCAGAGCCTTCTATATTAGTTATGTTTAGATGTTGAGTTAAGTTAAAATGAATTGATTTTTTTATAAATAGTAATAATTTTAGATAATGGAGTGAGTTTTGTAGAATTTATTTAAAATTAATTTTTTTTTTTTAGAAATCAAAATAATTATATTCATCATAAAAAGACCAAATGTCCAATACATACAGGTATTTCTTCGAGTTCGACAAGGACATCATCATTAGTGAGAGCATTCTTAGCTAATACATGAACAATCTCATTGGATGCTCTTGTTACATGTTGAACAGACCATGATTCTAAAGAGTTGAGTAGTATCCTAGTATCTATGGAGATTAGGTGTCGTTTGGATTCGAAGATGAGTTGAGATGTGTTGTGAATAGTAGTGAGATGGGTTGTGAATAGTAGTGAGATTTGTGAGTTAAAGTTGATAAATAGTAGTAAATAGTAGTGAGATGAATTGAGATGAGCTGAAATGACTTGAAATGACTTGCGAATACAAACCACCCCTAAGCCAGCTTGAGTCCAGTTTTCAATTGAGCCTTTAAGCTCGTTTACCACCTGCAGGGCATCCCCTTCAAGGATAATCTTGTTAAGGCCAATGTTGACAGCTAAAAGGACAGTCTGTTGGGCTACATAAGCTTCGTCAAGATGGGGATCTGGATATAAATGACTTTTCATCCTCATTGTTGCAATAAAGTGACATACATGATCTCGGATGGCTACACCAACACCACTTGTACAATTGTGCTTTAGGTGGCTTGCATCCGAATTGATCTTATAAAAACCATGAGTAGGAGGTTCCCAGTGGGGTACTGAGTTCCCAACCAATGGAGGAGGTGTCGAGGTGGGATTTTGCAGTATCTTCAATTGTTCCATCTTCTGTTTTGACTGAAGAGATAGAGTGAGGAGATTAGTGAAGTGTTGCTTGAAAATTAGCTTTTTCATTCTCCTCCAAATCTTCCAAACCACAACTGTAAACTTGACTAGAAGAGACTCCTCCAATTTAGCTAGCATTAAGAGAACCATATCTTTGAAAGAGGATTGAGCTGCCTGCTTCTTTTGGAAGTGCACGAAGCAGTAGGTCCAGACATCAGTAGCTGAGGAGCATTACCAGAGGGAATGCTCTATTGTTTCATCTGCCTGGTAGCAAATGGGGCATGAAAAGTCATCAATGATTTGCCTCCTTTTGAGATTTAATTTTGTAGGTAATGCATCATGACAAGCCTTCCAAATGAAGAGTTTTTCAGAGCTGGTGATGGGAAGCTTCCATAGTCTACCCCTTTTTTCTTGATGGCAGTTCAAGTATGATGTTTGGCCCTGAGATGACTTGTGAATTTCCAATTGAGAGTAATATGCACTTTTGATAGAAAAGATCCCATTTTTGGATCCACTCCATATGATCTTGTCATATCTGTGGCATAGACTGATGGGGATTTGTAGAATAGTATTGACATCTTCCTCAGAGAAAAGGGACTTTAAAGTATCTAACTTCCATGTCATAGAGGACTAGTCAATTAATGATGCAACCACAACCTCAGGATTATAATTCTTAATAAGGCTTAGGATCATATATGGAGAGGGGCCTGGGAGCCATTTGTTCTTCCAAACACTTTTCTGTCTCTTATTTCCAATGCGCCATATAAGGCCTACTTCCAGTAAAGGTTTTGTAGAAAGGATACTTCTCCATATAGAGGAGCCAGTTCTTTTGATTTGTGCCTGCAGGAAGTTCCCATAGGGATAATACTTTGCTGAAAGGAGCTTAACAGCTAGGGAATCTAGATATTGAAGCAGTCTCCAACCTTGCTTTGCAAGCAGGGCCATATTAAAAAATTTCAGGTCCCTAAAACCAAGACCACCAGCAGGTTTAGATCTTCTTATACAGTTCTAGGCACACCAATTGGTCCTACCTTCATCATCTTGTTGACCCCACCAATACTATCTTGTTAATCTGGTAAGCTCCTCCAATATGGATTTTGGAAGTTTAAAAACTCTCATGCTATAGGTAGGAATTGCTTGAAGGATTGCTTTGATGAGAATCACTTTGCCAGCTTGACTGAAATGCTTTGACTTCCAATTTCTAATCCTACTTCTTACTCGATCAATGATGCTTTTAAAGCCTTTGATTATGTCTCTTCCTAATTGGATTGGTAATCCAAGGTATTTATCATAAGATTGAGAGGATTTAATTCCAGCAACAGCTAGGATTAGCTCCTTTGCTTCTGGCCTTGTGTTTTTGCTGAAAAAGATAGAAGTCTTTTCTTTGTTAAGTCTTTGACCTGAGCCTTATTCATATGTCTCTAAAAGGAAAAAAAGCCTGCTCAGTTCAATAGGGTTTTCCTTACAAAACAAGAAGTAATCATCTGCAAAAAATAGGTGAGTAATATGTAGTCCTGAGCTGCCAATAGGGACACTAGTGATGGCTCCTCTCATTTCTACCTTTTGGATTAATTTGTTGAGGACCTCAGCACATAAGATGAATAAATATGGGAAACTAGGATCCCCTTGTCTAATGCCTCATAATGGTGAGAAAAGGTTTTGAGGGTTACCATTTAAAAGAATTGAGTACGAAACAATATTCACACATCTCATGATAATCTCAACCCATTTTGTGGCAAACCCCAGTTTAGTCATTACTGCAGCTAAGAATGACCATTCCAGCCTATTATAGGCTTTACTCATATCTAATTTCAGTGCCATGAAGCCTTCTTTACCCTTCAATAGATTGCTCATAGTATGCATGGTTTCAAAGTCCACAATGGCATTGTTTGTTATCAACTTGTCTGGAACAAAGACACTCTAAGAAGAAGATATAAGCTGTGAGAGGATGGGTTTAAGCCTATTTGCTAGAACTTTGGTCAAAATCTTATAGAGAACATTACAGAGGGAGATGGGCCTAAATTCAGAGACTTTGGAGGGGTTCTTAACCTTAGGAATTAATGCTATGTGGGTTTCATTAAAATCTCAAGGCCATGAGGTAGAGTTGAAAGCCTCCTACACTGCTGAGCAAACCTTTGGACCAACTACATCCCAATGCTTTTGATAGAAGAGGGCAGGAAAACCATCAGGTTCTAGGGACTCGAGGCTATTCATATTGAAGAGAGCTTGTTTGACTTCTACTATGGAGATTGGCTTTGTGAGGGAGGAATTCATGTCAGCAGTAATAACTGTGTTCTCTAGAGCATTAAGGCACTCGGGTATGAGAGGATGTGAATAAGTTTTTAAAGAAAGTCTGGAACATGTCACTAACCTCCTCAGGCTTGTCAACCATAATTCCTGTTTCATTGAATATTTTTCTGATTTCATTATGCTTCTTCCTTTGGTTAGCACACTTATGGTAGAATTTTGTATCCATGTCTCCCTCCTTAAGCCAAGTTTGCTTCGCTCTTTGTTTCCATTTGTGTCCTTTTCTGCAAGCAACTTGTTAACTTCGACTCTAAGGTGGTAAGTCTCCTCGTTGTAGTCCCATGTGTTAAGCATTTGGTGCTGTTTGATTTGGTTGAGCTTTAGGTTGATTAGTTTCTTCTGGTTCTGAAAATTGTTCTTGCTCCATTGCTATAGAAGTTCCTTGCACCTGAAAAGGCTCTCTGATGTTTCCTAAAGTTGTGATCTTTGGTGTGAGATGTTGTCCCAGGCCTTTTTAATCAAATCACCACATTCTTCTCGGGAATCCCAGTTGGCTTCATATCTAAATGGCCTTTGGTTTCTCATACCAGTTGTCAAGCCTGCACTAGTGGTTAGAAGGATGGGGCAGTGGTTAGAACAATAGGCACTTAAGGTTCAAACATAGCAGTCAGGGAAAAGGGAGAAACAAGACAGATTCCCTAAGGCCCTATCCAATTTCTCTTTTGTGAAATGAAGGCCCTCTCTTCTGTTGCTCCAGGTGAAATAATCACCTTCAAAAGGTACTTCATTTAGTTCACTATCCACCATTGTTGATCTAAAATCTTCCATCATACTATAAGGTCTCTCTGCTGCCCCCATTTTCTCAAACTAAAAATAGATTTCATTAAAATCTCCAAGGCAGATCCAAGCCTAGTTGTCACAAGGTTTCAAAAGTCTCAGTAAATCCCAACTGCCTCTTCTTTTACTTGACTTTGGGCGACCATAAAATCTAGTGAAATGAAAAGCCTGATTCCCTGTAGGGTGGAGTACCTCAACTAAGATATGGTGCCTGGTATAGGAAAGCAGTTGAACTTCATAGTCTCATTTCCACAACAACGCTATACCCCCACTAAGCCCCATGTTGTCGACTATAAGGCTGTTGGAGTAACCGCATATATTCCCGATTTGTTCTACCTTACACTTAGTACACTTAGTTTCCATGAGGAAAACAAAGTGTGGGCTCTTTTGACACACCAAATGGTGTAATTCATGAACTGTCCGGGGGTTCCCAAGCCCTCGGTAGTTCCAGCTGAGGCATATCATAGTGATTAGTGGGGTTGCCTTGCAGCCACCACCCAAGTAAAAGATGAGCTATGGACCTCAGAGTTGTGTAGAGCCTTTTGTTGTTTGACATTGAGAAGCTGTGGGAGAGGGTCCAAAGGATTGGTGCTTGCCCTCCTTTTAGTCCCTCCTCTGGTGGCAAGGCCCCCTTCCAGTGTTAAGGGAGGGACTTCTCAAGCTATCCTATTCAAATGTACCTTCTTTTTATTCACTGGATTGATAAAGTTAAAACAGAGGGTCATTAGGACATTTTCCTCCTCACTAGCCAGGATTGGAGGATTAGACATCGATATAGGGACCTTTACCTCAGCTGGCATGTCCAGTTTAAAGTTGTGATCACTAGCCATCAAGGTTGACTTTATAGCATTAGGAAGTGTTGCCCTCTTTTCAAATAGGGGGTCCATGTTTTCTTTATCAACGGTTGCGGATTGGGAATAAATTCCACAATAGATAGAAGAAGATTGACCTTTAGAGAGCTCAGGGAATGATTGGGGGAGCAAGTTTTAGTAGTGGAGTCCATTGTATGGAGTATAGTATCCTTGGTGGGTGGCTGCTTCATGGGAGCTGAGACAGTGGGGGACAAAGGAGTAGATAGAGTTGTTTCACCCGTGATTGGTGCCTGAAGATCTATTGGAAATTTCTCCATCACTGTAGACTTCCATCTGTTGGTATGCTCGTCCTCACTCATCATAGGTTGTTGGTCTGGGGCACCTTCTGGTTGAGCAGATCCAAAGTCGACTCCATATCTCTTGGACTCCTTAATGCAAGATTTTGGAGCTCCAGCCCTTAGCCATGAGCCAAATTGCATTGGTTGATTTTCATCTTGTTTGAGCAGATGACATCCCCTTCCTTTTTGTTTTATCACTCCACATTTGAAGCAAAAGTTATGGAGACGTTCATACTTGAAAGCAATTCAAGCTTTCTGATTAGGACCTTGAACCCATCTCCCTCGAGCCAGAGATTTATTGATGCCAACAAGCACTTGCACCCTAAGGAAATGACCTCATCCCAAGTCATTAACTTCCACCTTTAAAACCTGCCCAATACCTGAAGCTATCATTTCACTGTAGTGTTTGTTCATACCGACCAAGGGGATGTTGTGCAGCTGCACCCAGAAGGGTTCGTGTGAAAATCTTATGGCACTGGTTGGGATACTACCATCAACTTCTTGAATGGCTAATATAGATCTATCGAAGGACCATGGCCTGTTGTTGAAAACCTTTTGTAGGTCTGAAACTTGTTGGAATTCCACTAGAAATGTATTTTTACCTGCATTTGTGAAAAGGACCCAGCCTTCTGATCTCTAGATTAGAGGCATGGTTGACCGAAATGCTTCTTTGTTGAAGTTCTTATCTGTTGTAGCTAGAACTATGAGGCTATTTCTGCCCTTAGCAGCTTCTGCCTCCATTGATTTATCTGAAAAAATAATAGCCTCATCTTCCTTTTTTGTTAGTTTTAGACCTTCCCACAAGGTAGAAAGATCCATATCCACCATGCATACAACCTCCACTGACCACGTAGGAAGACAAAACTCTCTGTTAAAAACAGAGAGAGAAACCTTATTGTTGAGAGAAGGACTCCATCTAAGATTAGTTTAGATGTGTTTGAATATTAAGATGAGTTTATATGTATTTATGGAAAGTTGAAATAGGTTGTGAGTCCCACGCATAAAAAAGTTATGAGTTAAAATGAGTTTATTGATTTGAGAATTGGGTGTTTGGATGTTAGCCTCAGTTTAAAATTAGACTGAACTGAGTTGGTCTCAATTTAGTCCAAGTTCCAAACGAGACCTTAATATTTAAATACATGTATTTAAATAGAATGACAAAAGAATCTTTCTATCTAGCTGCCTAAACCGCACATCACTACTACTTTAATTTTTATACTAATTGAATTTTTCTACTCATCATCCTTACACTATATACTTGCTAAGGGAAAAAAATAAAATATGTGTATAGTGTAGATATGATGAATAGAATTATTTACTATAAAACTAACAAATCATGTATTGATTAAGTGAAGGTGTGTGGTGTAAAGTTTCGTAACATTTCTCATTAATAATAGCAATAGAAAATGGAGTAAGTGTTTAAAGTGTTTCATTGCTACTATTAGTGCTTATAATATAACTAGGGGAATGAAACAAGCCTAAGATTTAGGGACATTGTCAGAAATCTTATTTAGGGGCAAGTTACAGGTGAAATTTTGTATAAAAAAATTATAACTATAACATAACTTCACATAATTAATAAATATATGTTGTGTAAGTACACGTTTGAATGTATGAAAACGGCAAAATAGTATGCAAATTGAACTTGTCATTCTTTTATTGAGTAAAAATCCATCAATTACTACATCCGAAACTACAAAATAATATCCAAGGAAATCATCATCTTTTTGTTTCAACATCTTATTTTAACGATGTTCAAAGCCATAAAAACTTGTTCAATAGTTGTCATTAAGATTTGAAGTATCAAGACAAGTCAAATTAATCAGATAGGGAACCTTGAACTTTTCAGTCTCTTTCAATTCTTGACATAAATAAAAAACTTGTGAATAAGTCTTTAAATCTGGATGATAAGGCACACTGTGCTCACCATGTTGCAATTGAAATTTTAGTTAATCTTTTTCTAATTTAGTAAAATCTTCTAAACAAAACTTCTCCATAAGACTACGTATTTGTAATGTTGAATGACTTATAAGTGTTTTTAGAATTCAGAGAAGAACTAAGTACATGAAGCTCAATTGCCTTTTTAACTAAATTTATTGTCTAAGTCATGCAACTAAAGTTTATAGTAGCAGTGAATATGTACACTTTATAATGATGCTCTATTGTCACTTTTTGCAGATTACGACGACAATGACCAATTGTAAAATGGGCATTCATTTCCACTATAAAATAGCATCACCCCAAAATTTAATAGGTAAATGAGACTGAAATAGCAATGCTCGTGCTATATTAAGAATATGTTGAGGTTTTCTTTCAACCATAGAATTCTGTTGAGGAGTCTCAACACAACTATATTGATGAATGACACATTTGGAATTCAGAAAAGTGGAAAGGAAGAATTTTGTACTATTTGTTTTATTTTGGTATGAAATTCTGTTTTGTCCAACTTGAAAAACAAAATTTAATGAGTAATGTCAAATTTACTTTTAAAAAGATAAATCCATGTGACACTTAGAATCATCAACAATAGTAATAAAAAAAAAGCTATAATCTTCAACAGTAGAAATAGAGAAATGTCCCTACACATCATAGTGAATAAGGTCGAAAGGGGAAGCAGAAAAATGGTTATTATTAGGAAAATGTAATTTCTTCTGTTCGGCCAAAGGACAAATCATACATGGAGTATTAGGTACAACTAGTTGAGGAACAAACATATTAAGAAACATCATTCTCGAAACAGAGGGATGACCAAATCTGTTATACTAAGTCTCAAACAAAGAGTATTTGGTAGATACAGAACAAACATAAGAAAAAGGCTTAGTAGAAGAAGAAAAGCCTGGTGATTACAGTATGTAAAGTCCTCCTTGTTGTCTGCTCACTCCAATCAGCCCCCAATGAATTAGGTCTTGAATAAAACACATATCATAAAAAAACACAAAACAACAAGTGAGTGACTTAGTAAGCTTGTTGATGGAAATCAATCTGAAAGTAAAAGAAGGAACACAAAGAACATCATGAATAACAAGATGTTTTGAAATGCGAATAGTACCAATATGTGTAATAGACATAGATTGACCATTAGAAAGTTTAACAGAAGTATTAATAGTAGATGTAATAGAAGAAAAACAATTGATGGAAGGACCATATGATCTATGGCTCTCGTGTCAAGAATCCAACAATTAGGGCTAAACAAATTGGATTTAAGAGACAAAAATACTGAGTGGGTATTATTGCAGAAGTGGTAAGGCAAAAAAATACCAAAAAATGTAGAAGTTGAAGCTACTGCATTAACAACATAAGTAGGGTCAACAAAGGTGTTTTGAGGGTGAAGTATAGACAAGAGCTGTTGATATTATACCTCAGTTAAGAAAAAAGGAGATGTAGCTGAGGAATTGTTGTCACTATGGATAACTTGATTTGCAATAGACTGTTACCTCTATTTTGGCTTGTATTCCGGTGGAAAACCATACAATTTATAGCACTTGTCAATAACATGACCAATGATTTCACAATGCTTACACACTGGTCATTCCTCTTGGAGAAGGACTTAGCAAATCTAGAATCATCACCATTGGTAACAAAAGCATGTGAGTCAACAAGGGAAGAAAGACAACTAAAATTTCTATTTATTGCTCTTCTTGTAAGATGATCAGTGTTATTTTTATGTGATTTTTATCACTCTTTTATTTATAAAAAGTGTCATTTTCCTTTCAATACTATTGATTTTATTTTATTTCTACATATTTTTATTTATTTTCTTGGTTTTGAAGAAATAAGAAGATTTAGTGTAAAAAAAGAACATTTTAATACAAAAGAAGAAACTACGAATCCAGACCGATGAGAAGCAGTGAAATCTGAAGAGAGCCGATGAGATTTAGGCGATGAGCCTTGTGCCGTGAACAACAAAGAGATTTTTCTCACCTAAATGCGAGAAGATTTACCTCTCGGTAGGCGAGGAGACTCACGACCAGAAGGCGTGAAGACTTGGCGACAAGGTTCTTGGCAGTTAGATTGGGCGACTAGTCTAAATGACCAACTTAAAGAACCAACCTAAACGACATCATGGGCAACAACTAGAAAAGGCTAGAGGAGTCTTTCATCTCGGTCGGAAATCTTTCCACTAGGTAGGCGAGGAAAGGGCTGTGTGGTCTTTATGACCTTCACGCTAGTGCATTTGTGACCTCCACACCAGTTATATTTAGTGCACATGACATCTACTCGGTGGGATAATTCCTCCCAACCAGGATCAATCTGCTGCCAACTACCTTCCGAGTTTCGCAATCAATCTACTCGCCTTTATCCTCCCGAACTCAGCAAATCTAGTCGCATATCAATAAATCTTCTATTTTAGATAATTCTGATATTCTTTGGATAATTCCCTTTTATGTTAGGTCTATCTTTAGAAATTATTTTCCAAATTTTTAGGTTAGATTGTAGCCGCATTTATTTTGTTTCTGAATTTGAGTTTTGACATTTATTTAATCTCGTCTTGTGGGATGAATAGGGGGTCTTTTGGTTTTTGAGTTTTGAGTTTTAGAGAGTCTGAGTTTAGGTTTCGATAGTTCAGAGTTTATTATTTGAGTTTCTTTCAAGGAGACAGATCTGGGGGAGCAGAAGATGAGAGCCGCATGCTTCATCACTGACTCCAACAAAGAATACCAGTTTTATTCTTTTACTTTTTAATTTCATTATGAACTAATTTTATTTTCTAAAACTTTGATGTAGCCTAGCATTGAATACACAGTTTATATTCCAAGTTATTTTATTTTCAATATTTTCATGATTGAGTGTTTATTCCTTGTTATTAATACTTATAATTTTTTGGCTAACTATTGTTCGATCTTTTGGATTGCAATGAGACCAAGAGGTCATTTGTGATTAAAATTCTAGGATTAAACACCATTAGTTGAGCGAAAGCAGAGATGTTTTATCGCGACTAGTGTTATTTTCAAGAAAAATCTAAAAAACTTAATGAGTCTCTAATTAGTTAAATTCACCTAGAAATATGGAGTTATTAGTTGGAAATATTTTTGGTATTGTTCAAGAAAAAATATTGAATAGTTAAAGGATTTTTATCAT